>NW_008595401.1:96004-101500 GCF_000691845.1 Merops nubicus | reverse complement strand
CGAGATGGCTCCTTTGCGGGTACGTCAAATCCCTGATGCTTCTCCAGGGAATTGGGGAGAGTGAGCAGGAATTTCTCCTGAGGGTTCCTAGGCACCCAGAGGCCTAAGCTTTCCAGCACTCACACACAGCTCTTTTTGGCTCACGTAAAGTATGAGCTCAGGTCACCCCACTGCAGAAGAGTGGGCACATGGGAGGAACTTGTCAAGCACAAGGCTGAGAAGGTATGTTGAAAACCCCTGTCTGACTTCTCCTAGCAAAATCAATAGGAAATTTGGGTGGCTATGAAAACACCGATGAATCGAGGAAGATCCATGGAAATTCAGAGTTACCTTTTGACTAGCTGGGAGAAGCAGCTCTATGAAAAGCACAGTTTTGGGAAATCAATTGCCCCACCACAAATGCAGCCTGCAGCGGCCACAACCCTTCCCATCAAGACACTCAGATGTCTGATGTAGGGGTTTGGGATCCCTGATAAATACCAATGCACTCTGATTGGCAGCTGATGCCTCTGAATCTGACTTTGCCTCCTCTAACACACCGTCTATTAACCAAATGAAGCAGATAAGGTATGACAGGTTATGTCTTGGCTCCCAGGCTCTCTAACAGCTCGAGATACCTAGACGTGCTCCTGTTGTCAGCTCCTAAAGACGCCTGTGTGAAGCTCCCAGGGCCTATCCCAAGATCTCCCATTAACTAGCCGGCACGCCTGGCTTCCCCACGCTGCCGAAAGCTTTCTCGCTTCCCATTTCAGAAACCTCTCATGCAGCTGACAGCTGCAAAGCATTATTGGCACGGCGCTAGGTGAAGACAGAGCCTCGTTAAGGAGAAGACATTTTGTGCATATGCCTGCCTGTGCACACGTGCTAATTAGGGCTGCCATTACAGGGCTCAATCCCAAGAGCTGCAGGCCCGCCTCTCGGGCTGGACAGCCCTAGAGAGGGTAAGGACAACAGCAGCAAATTTGCAAAATTGCTTTTTAAGAAGTTTAGGGCCATAAACGTTGTCTGAAGAGCACTAGTGCATGTTCTGCTTCTTCACCTTCTTCCCAAGCCTGAGTATCTGATTCCCCATCAGTCCTAGGAGGGCATGATGGCCCTATCAGGGTTTTTTTTACAGTGTATGTTGATTGTTCAATACTGTCAGCAAAAAACAATAGTGGGAAACAACGTTCAGGGACAAACAAAGTAGAAGATATTTCAAACCTTAACAAACCAAATCACCACCACTAAACCTTGGGAGGAGGCTTGCACGTTATATTGTCCAATTTTTAAGGAAGACTTTCAAACTCTGTTAATATAAATCTTTATTTCTTCCCTCGCTGTTATTGTGGGTGGGGGACAGGAACATTTACTATACTGCCACGCACGTAGAAAGGGTATTATCCAAAAACCTTCCTTCCTGTCGTGCAATAAAACCAAGTGCCACACAAAAGCAAACCCATTTCACATCTACAGCAGAACTCGATCAATACCAGAACCGCCTTGACAACCAATTTATTCTAGAGGCCTCCCCACACCCCCTTGTTTTGATTGCTTCAGGTTTAGAGCACGACCAAGCGAGGTATTTCAGGTCTCCGAGCAGGAGCTGAGAATTACTGAAGGGGAGGGAGCCTGGGAGATACCACTTTCAATTTCAATTACCATTTCCAATTGCGCTCCTGACAGAGCTCGTTACCAGAACCCTTTGCAGGCTGGTTACACAACCAGCCCAGCACTAAGTGACAACAGGCTTCTGGGCAAGGATGGCTCCCAGCCTTTTGAAATGCATCAGACAAGTATAGACCAGGAAGACAGAAATCTCTGTACTGTTATTTCATCTTTTTTTTTCCTTCATAATCACAACCCATCAATAGTTCCACATGTTAATAGCTAATACACTGTTCTTTCTCTAGGGAAGTGTGGTTCCAGATTCATATATGAGTCACAGGATTAATATGAAGATGGGTTGGTTATTGATACATTAACATCAATTTTCAAAGTGCCCGAGTACAGAGGTCAGACATCTATTCTCCAAACCCCTAATAAATCCTTATAAGTAGAAAGTGTAACCCTCCTCCTCCCTTTGCACAAGGCTTACATCTATTTCGAGCCATAAAAGCAGGCAACTGTGCAGGTTTAGGAGCTGTAACACAGAGCAATCCATAAAACTCATTTTTACCTGATCATCAGCAAGGCTTTGCCGTGTACCCAAGAGTGCCTTTGTAATCAGGGGAGAGAGGCAGGCTCCTCTCCCAGGTAATTCAAAGCAAAATCTCAATGTAGTCTCCTTAGAATCAATGAGTTGTTCTTGGAAGGTGCCTGAACCGGGTTTCTGCTCCAAGGTGCCTGCCTTAAGGGAGTTTGTTTCTTCTTGCTGACTCTTGAGGGTGGCTGGGAGATGGTGCTCTTGGCAGAGCTTGGCCTTTGGGACCAGCCTTGGCCAAGTCCCCCCACCAGGCGTGGGTAAGGGATTGTCAAGTGGGCTCCAAATCAGGAATCTGGATCTCTGCTATTAATTCTTAGCTTGCTATAAGGTCGCAGCCTAGCTTTAAGACAAACAAAACCAGATTTCATGCATACATCAGTTCTGTCAGAGCAATTTGGCAACATCAAGATAATCTAAATCTTAAAAATTCCCCAATTTCAGAAGTCTGGAAACTAAGTGGGAAAACCTGGCCCTAAGATCATTCTGAATATTTGAGGAAGAAAATGGTTATGAATAATACAACAGTCCAGACAACTACTTCTATTTTTACAGGCAAAAATGACAAGGTCATTGTTCCTGTAACTTGTCTGCCCAGCAATTTTAGGTGTTGCTACAAGAATTCCAGTAAAAACACTATCCTGCCCATGAACAATTTGCAACCATGGGAAATTCCTTAGTCATAAATTATTTGCAAAGCAGTTGCTTCTACTTATCTTACATACTTTGAAAAAAATCACCTTGGTCATTATGGAATATAAAACCCACATTGCAGCTACTCTGAACAATCCAGATTTCCCCGATGCATGTCTACTGAACTAAATCTATTATTTTCAGTTTAGCTGTAAATATGTTTCCCCTAATTGGGAGACTCTGAGAGATGAAGGCTTGTTAAAATCCAAATTTCTCTGGTTGAAATGTGAAGGTGCCATTTTTCATTTGCAGCAACAAAAAAAGACAAAGCTCTTCTGACCCACAGCTGCATTGTCTTATCTGTCAAAATTGGTTTCATTTTTCTTGCTCTGCAAATAGCCAGAGCTGTTTTTCCCTTCTTCCCAGTTATTTCACTGCAGCTCTTTGCTAATGTGACTGCCAAACCTTCACGTACTTTGTTTACTGCTGTATTTTAGCAGCATTATAAATGCTGCTTCACTTCAAAACCAAAGCTGCCCACGATACAAGGGCTCAGGTTGACTCCTGTTTGACACTTCCATCTGGGATGGCTCACCCTTTTAACCACATAAAATTCAACCACATTAAAGATTTATGCTGTCTTCCTGTATGGCTCTACATACAAAACCACCCGACCTGCTGCTCTGGGGGCTCCAGAACAGACACAGCAGCCGTGGTCTGTCTGTCTGTTGTTATGCTTTCCTTGGTGGGCAGTTTTCCCTTTGTTGTCCCTCTGCAACACGTGGGTCGAGCACCACAGCGTCAAGTTTGCGGGAATGCCACTGCCACAAAGGTGCCTCTCACTATTCATCCTGCCTTGGCTAGCAACAAACATCTCCATCTGTGCGATCAGGGATAGGCTACCTTGATCAAAAAAAAAAAAAAACCAAAAAACCAAAAACAAACAAACCCAGCAATTAGGCACCGTAGAGATGAAAAGAAAGCTCAAGGCTGCAGATTTCAGAGGAGGGTTTGCTGGCCAGGCTTCTGAAGGCACTGAGCATCCCTTCTCAATGCCACGTGTGGGCCGTCAGGATGCACGCTGCAGCCCCTTCCTCATTCAGCGGAGTGTTGACCCTCCCTTGTGGCATTTTGGCTGGGTCTCTGGGAGCCACCCAGCACAGGGAAGCTGCCTGTCCCTCCAGCGTGGCGTGCATCAGCTCAGCTCTGTGTACCCAAAGGCGTCGCGCGGCTTCCAGACACTGTTGTTTCCAGCTCAAGCTGAACCACAATTTTTTTTAACAAGATTTAAAAGTGTCTGAGATCCGCTTATCCCTATCCCCTTCCAGCCCTTTATTAAACATACTGTTAGTAAATCTCATTATGCCTCCTTTTCCCCAAAGGTGAGAAAGGGAGGGTGATGAGGATTGTCTCCCAGCAGTATGGTCCATAAGACCCATACAAATTGGGCGTCTCTAAAATCGCTAATGCCCATCAGGAGCTCTTTGTATCCTTTGTCTCTCTGTAACAACAGGATAAACCTGCACAGCAGGCTCCTGATGAATACAAGGATATATCGTTTTAAGGAAAGTTCTTTTTGATTTTTTTTTTTTTCCCTCAAAAAAGCTTTAACTATGTAAGAGGCCACATTGCCGTTTTCCAGATGCTCTCTCTGTGAAACCTCTCATCAGAGAAGAAGCCTGCAGCGTGGAATATCTGAAATGGAGCACCCAGAAGCTACCATCACATCCTTCAATCGCCGACTGTTAACACAACTGAAATGTTGCCTGGTTGTACTCAGACTAGTAGATCACCTGTCTCAAACTGCTTCCAAAGCCCTTGTGCTCCAGTTCCCTGCCTACATATAAGGTAGGTAGCATGCTCAGTCATATTATTAAAAAGTGAAGGGTTTCACAAATGGCATGATTATTCACCTTTCTTTCCTGTTCTGTCATGTTCTGTTCCTGGCCACTAGCTTCCTGAACCTAAAAACCTGGGTAGGTGTGAGGAATTACAGCACTGGAGGACCCTTTTGTGTAAGCTGCGGGAAATCTCCACATCTCCTAAGGCTCGGGGCGAATGACAGAGGGCATTCAGAAATGTTTTGCTAATTCCACAGCCACAGGAGCAAGCCTGCTGAACGACCAACAGCTGCCAGAATGAGACCCACACCTCCACTCCCATCACAACACTCACCATGCTCATTACCATATACCTAGTCTGTCTCCAGATGTCCTTACAGAGCAAGTTTAATTTCTCTTTGCATCTCCAATCTGGAGTGAGGACACAGTCCTCAATTTTGAAGAACTGACCTGGGAACCAAGGGCTTTAATGGGCCTTGCTTTCCTTTCCAAACATGAACAACTTAATAGTTTGTGCTGCTGCTGGATTTTCCATCAGCACATACTGTGCCCCTCTCCCATTTCAATCTTGCATTCACTATTCTCTGAGCATTTCAAATGATCTTGAGGTAACCGCAGCAAAGCAATAGACTGTGAAAGCAAAGAGGTCCTGGATCTCCTAAGGAGGCCAAATTTGTCAGAATGCCACACTATTTATTTCAGAAAAGGGAGAGAAACTTTCTGTTTCCCTCTAAAGGAGCCAGTAAAACCAGAAGAGACCATGCCAGTCCTCAGCCTTGAGCAACTGCATGAAAACCAGGTGGGTGTTGGGAGTGAATAGAAACAAAATTTATAACAGAA
>NW_008595401.1:60970-95973 GCF_000691845.1 Merops nubicus | reverse complement strand
AAGAGTGGGGATGGGGTAAGAACCTGAGGGGACACAAACAGCAAATTGCCCAAGAACTGGAAGCTAGGTGAGTTCCTTTCAGACAAGCATCCTCACAAAGCCCCTGCACCCTGGCTACAGCGAGGAAGATGATGGAGTGAAAAGCCAGGCCATCCACACAGGACAAAAGGAGGCTTTGCCTGAGTTTCTGATAACTCACTGCTCACCCTTATGGCTGCAACCATTTATTTCTGGGGTCACTGCTTCTGCAAGAGATTAGTGCTGAGTCAAAGAGGAGCTCTGGAAAATACTCTCTTAGATTCCTTTTTGAGGAGACTATTGCCAAGTATATGAAGAATGAGCTTCAAAGTAGCAGGGAACAGCAGCAAAAGGGTAAACAAGGAGAGTGCACAGATCTACCTGAAAGGCAGTAACAATATACAGTGTGGGAGAGAGACTCTTGCCTATTCTTTATCCAGAGATCACAACCTAAATTCTACACCTTAAAATAAAACAGAACATTCACAACAAAGAGAGGCACATGAAGTTCAAGCAAAGTTCTGCTAATAGATGTAACCTTACTGGTACACTGTAATTTTCAAACATATTGTGATATAAAGATACAGCAGCCAGCATAAAAAATAAAAAATCATAAAAAAAAAAAAAGCCAACAAAAGAACAAACTCCAGTAAAAACTTTGTGGAGTGTATGACACCCTCAGCTGCAGTCTTCCTCTTTGGAAAGAGAAGTTGCATTTCTAAAGGCTGATGGACCCCTCTGTTTTACTTTATAGAAACATGTTAGCTCCCTAGAACCAAGCTGGACATAATATGAAACTCATTTGCCTGAAAAGAAGCAGTAATTGGCAGTGCTCGATACCAAAGACCTTGCAGGTGATACTCACCATATCTTTTTCCCCTACCGAGACACATGTTCAATAATGATCATTTTCCAAAAACAATTAAAGACCTGCACCCTTTCTTTTTTTTTTTTTTAACTTAGCTCTGCTCTGACTCCTTCAAAGCCAAAGTCTTCCAGTCAGCTTTAACTATATGGTGATAAACACTACTATAAAGGACTGATTTTGCTACTGAGCTCCTCGCCCTCCAGTTCTCAGGGCTGTCGTTTTGGACCTAGATGGTGACTCATCAAAATCTAGCAGATGTTTAAACAACACACAGAGAGCCACATCTGTGTGTATATATTTATGTTCAAGGGCAGTAAGCAATTTTTCATAAATAAATGGCTGGGGGTTGTTTTTCCTCTGTAAGCTAAGTGATGGATGGCCGTGCTGGATGTGTTACCCAAGGCGATGCTCCCCATTCTGCTCAGGAAGCACCTTGCACCCCGTGGAGAGAAGCCACTGCTGAAAGCTGGCTTCTGGGGATTCGTGCAGCTTCTGCTGTCAGAGGATGTCATTAATGCTGACGGCTGTCCCCATTCCTCTGGTGAAAGCCTGGCATCCTCCTCTACAGTGGTGAGCCAGGCGACACCAGCCAGCCTCAAAGGCAGGGGAGGGAAAGCAAACATATTGCAAGTGCTACGTTACCTCCTAAGTGTGGATGACATTTTTAATTTCTACTGATAATTGGATGAATAGAAGAGCAAAATTTTACAATGATGACGTGAAGTAAGATGTTTCCCCAGGAAATAACAGAACTACATCAGAGCAGGGAGTCATCTAACCTCCAATTGCCCTGTGCCAGCACGCAATAACTACATCCTCCTCTGAACACAGAGCATATAGAAATAAGCCATGAGAGGACCGAAATCCCCAAATCACAGCGCTGCCAGAGGGAATCACATGCCACCTACTCCCAAACTGCAACAAGCCTAAAAGAACAGCCTAGCTCCTACCGCGGGCGTTTCAGCTCCGTGGTGGCAATCACGCTCTTCTACCCTTTTCAGTGCCACATCTTAAATATCAGGTTTTACCACTGACATTTTGGGGAGTGAGAGAGGTGCAGAGCCAGACAGCAATCGTGTAGCTGGTTTTTAACACTTAAAATACCCACTCATCCTCCTGACACTCACCTCTCTTGAAGACAAGAGTATTTCCCAAGCACTGACACGCACAATGGAAAAGACGAGTCCTGTGCGCTGCTTTTAGGAAAAAAACAATAATCCACCACCCTGGGTGTTATCATCTGTACCACAGGAGCGTATCACCAGGCAATGATTGGCTTGGCTGGTATTTCCCAGCAAGGCTAAAGACTGGACTTAGATTACCAAATCAGTCAGGTTTATTTGCTCTATTCATTGGAGAAAATTTTAAGACCAAATTCAAAACCTGCAGTGTGGGGTAGAAAATTTTCCCCACAGCAGAGCTTCCAGAAAAGCAATTTTACAAGCCAGGAAAAAACTCAAGTGTCAGTACTGGCAGTCAGACACTTGCTTCTCTTCCTTGCAGAGAGCCATTATGCAGTGTTTTCTAAAATTGTAAATGTTCTTTCTGTCTCACAATGGGAAACAACACTAATATGCATCACAGGGTGTGAGATAAAATGTGCGGCACTATTGTTGCCTTTGATTTGTCTTCCATTTATATCAGCTCTCAGTAAGAATTACACAAAGACAGAGCTGCAGATTTTTCTTCTCAACTTTTTTGCATTTCATCCTTTGTTTGGTTCATAAATTCTAGGGTCTAACTGAGGATGTTACATCAGAGACAGGAATTTACATTTAGATAACATAATGCAGAGAATACTAATAACCATAATCCTCCCTCCTCCAAACTACTTCCCAACTGACCTCAGCTTTGTAAAACAGGGATCTGGCTTATTTGCTTTAAGCTGAACATTTCTTTCTCTTTCTCCAGTAATCTAACATTCAGGGGGATTTTGGCTGGGTTTGTGTGTGTGTTTTTGATTGTTTGGTGGTTGTTGGTTTATTTGTTTGTTTTTTGTTTCCCGCCCCCCCCCCCCCCTTTTTTTTTCCTTCATTTTAGCAACTCTGGCTCTCTGTGCTGCCCCTGACTTCCTCTCTAGCTATGGAGATGGCTCCAGTCTGTAGTCTGGGAAAAAGACTGGGAAAAATCCCTGAGTACAGTGAAGCAGTGTAGTAACTAACTACAAGAGGAAGGCCACTTTGTTTCTTCTGAGTTGCCTAAAAATTAGGTAGCAGTCACCTCCAAGAACAGCTTTCTGATTGCAGGGAACTTATGAGAGACAACTTTTCTTCTTCAGGACCCTGCACAAGGATTTCCTATTTGCGGGTAAGCAAAATCCCAGTAACTTCCATTTGAGCCACAGCCCATTGCTCCAGAGAAATCCTCCATCAGGTTCATCAGCTTTGACATCTACCAGTGTTAACACCCAGGTCCAGGGATTTACAAGATTTGCACCTCAGTCTAGGTGGAGAGGCAGGTACTGAGGGCTTTTTTGTCTCTCAGACAGCTTTATTCCTAATAACATTTCTGCTTATATGTAGCCCTTCCCACTGCTTGAAGATGTCCATCCTACTGTTACTTGTCACAGGCAACTCTGTAAGCTGGAGAACAAGGGGTCAGAAATTTACTCTAGGTTTCAGGCATATCAGAGACTTATTTATATCAAAAGAGAGTAAAGTCAAACAGCAACTAGACCAAGGCTGGCTCATGACTAGACTATTACTGTTACATTGGGTAAGAATTGGAACAACTAATTTGGAAAGCTTAGGCACATTTTTTCCTCAACCATCTTGCCTTCACTCCAAATTATTGAAGGTTCCTCAAAGTCTTGTTATATCTCGAGGCACCAAATAGAAACTGGAGGCCAAAAATACAAACCACATAACAGAGAGTCTAAACAAAAGTCTTTAGAGAAAAAAAAGAGGGGGGAAGGGAACTTTCACTTTTGCCTCAGTATGTTTCTTATCAGAGACTATGCTTTCAAAAAGACCAGTCTTTTTCCCTTTAGCATTGGAGATTGTATCCCCTCTCTCCATCAAACCCTCTTTTAACACAGAGGTTGTTCTAGATGCCAGCAGACATAGATCAGTATTTTCAAAAATAGGTGACTAACAGTAGGAGCTTTTTACATTGGAGTTTAGATTTTCAAAAGCTCCAAGTGCCCAGCAGCTCCAGCTGGCTTCAAAGGCTTTCACTTCATAAGGTGTTTGGGAAATGCTCAGCATTTTTGAAAACCAGACCAACTATTTGAGATCCTAAACACAGACTTAAAAACTGAATGCCAGTTGTCACAGCACTACGGATGACACCCATGCTTAGAAAGCTCGGTGGCATTATAACTAACAGTATGGCTTTAGCTTTCCTTTTCCCACAACAGAATTCACAGAACTGCTAATAAAACCAGTGTGCATCATGAAAACTGGCAGACTCTTGAGTCTAACAAGATAACTGTGATTTCCCTTGAAGCCATTGAGCAAGTCTATAACATTTCGCCAAATCCTCTTAATAACTGACAGCCAACACGGGGTCCTTACAAGGAGGTGTCCCGAAGGTCAGCCAGAATACAGCAGCCAGTGCTGTGGGATACTCAGAAATGCCACATCCCATATATAAAAGCACAGAAACCCAGGCTGGCATGCTGCAGTACTTAGCCTTTCCTTCAAATTAAGTCCTCCTGCTATGGGGTGCCAGAAAACTTAAGGCTTATACTTGGGATCTTAGCACCAAAGTCAAGACCTCTACCAATTAAACCAGAAGAGAATAATTGTATTAGCAGTTGATAGCAGCAGACTTTTGTCCTGCTAAAGGAGGATGACATGCACACATTAAAAACATTTCCTCAAGCTAAACTCCTTCAGATTGCTGGATTTGGACCACGTTTTATGATTTATTCATAAGGAAGAGCTTCTTAGCTCATGAACTTGCAGATGCCCAAAGTCTTTTCATTATAAAGCTTTCAACTATTCTGGGCTGAAAAAAAAAAATAAAAAAAGGGAAAAAGAAATTGATATGGTTGTTCCACCCTTGGGTCAACCAGCAGCAACATCTCCCCTCTTCTTCTCCCCTTGAGCACCCACAGCTGGAGGACAACACAGATCTTTTGCCCAGCATGTAGCACAAGGGTCAGAATTAGAGGCTACAGATGTCCACTGTTTCTCATGGCCCAGCTCTGCAAGAATTTGCATGCTGGTGTAAGGGTTGCCATTGCCCAGTCTCCACAAATGCTTCGGCGTCTGTTACTTTCATGGGAACTACTGAAGCTTTCAAAAGAATGCAAAAAGTGCTAATCTGCTGGTGTAAGTGACTTCAGCCTTGACAGATGTTTTCCCAGAGTCAGATAAAACTGAAGGATTCAGCCATAAAGGATTAGGAGTGGTGTCACCTAGAATTAAGTCACTGGCCTTGAACCATGATTTTGTTCAACCCTGTCAATAGCAAATTCCACAATCTTAAAAAAACAAGGTTTGTTGAGTTTCCTTAAAAAAAAAAAAAATAATTATACATATATCTTGAGTTCCTGAGTAGGTTTAAAGGTCTACACAATTCATGTTATATTGTTTTACAGTTTCCATTTTTTACTACACTTCAGTGCACTAAAAACCATCAATCTGACAGTCTGAGGAGACTCAACTTCTTTTCACAACTGTGCACAGGATGTTTCTCATGTATATAAGGAAAGAAAGGCAATAAAACAAACACCTTGCATGGCTCTTTCCACACAGAATCTGTTTTAAATACTACAGATTCTAAAAGGGAGGTTCTGTTACATAGAAGATAGGTGGTCTTTGCATAAAGAGCTTATAGTCCACAGCAAATCTAGATAAATATTTTGCCTACTTAGCTACCCTCTTATTCTGATACAAGCACCAAAAGAGGTCCCTACATGAGATGTGATTTAAGTTAAGTCTTCAGCTTTTCAGTTATCAGGGACAGAAATTATTTGGGGTGATAGGGGAGAAATAAGCTTTGTGCCTTAACGGGTTGTTTCAGGTCACACTGAGCATCTCTGACAATGCTGAGCACTGCTTGAGGGTCCTAAGCACAGAGTACCACTGATCCTCAGCCTGGTAAAACCTGCTGTAACTTAGGAGTACTGGGCAAAGATAACTCTGACTTAGTACTGTGCACCACAAGCTGATGAGGAATTTGTATGGCAGAGGCTACCCTGCATTTCCACAAGACAGCCACACCTTTTAGGTTTGTTCAAGGAATATGGTCTTGCAAAAACGCACTAGCTGAATAACCCAAAACCTTACTGAAACCTCAAACATGCCTCAAATACAGGGAAGTAGATGGAGAGGGTAAATGTCCGTGTCATGCCACATCGTGCAGCACAATGCCAAAGTTTTGGCTGCTTTGCTTCCCACCATCAAAGCTTGGAAAGTGCCTGGCTCAGGCTGGAGACGGGTGGGCAGTCGGCAGCAGCTCCGACCCCACACCAAAGCAGGCAGCGGGTGGTCCTGCTGCACAGGGAACCGGCTGCAAAGGCACATGTGGAGTTGATCAAAATATTTCTAACAAAACCTTTTCCTGAATCAAATTACTTTTTTTATTTTCCTTTTAAAAGAACAGATAGTTTTATGGGAAATGTCATGTTTTCAGCGGGTCATATAAATGTAGCCTGAGAAGCCCAAGATTTCCAGGCGAATGGTGCTGGCTCTTGCCAAAACTATGAACTGAAGTTATCAGATTTCTGTTTAATTTTTTTTTTTTTTTTTTTTAAAAAAAAAAGGCAAAAAAACCTGTTACATTTAAAAGGAAATATTTTGTATAAAGTTTTGATGGAGGGAGGGACAAGAAAGCCAGCAGGAAGCACCTATGAGTGTGTGTATTGGTAGTTCATGCAACAAGCATTTTTGGCAGAGCTATGTAAGCCATTCTTTTACCAACAGGAGCTGCAGGAAGCCTGCTGGTCACAGATGACACATGTATGAGACAGCAGTCCAGCTGTGCTGGAAATCCATGAAATGGATGCTCCAGGCAGGCTGATAATTGTGCAAAGCCATGAAATTTAGGCTGTGCACTTTTTGGGTAGAAACAATGGTGTATGGCACCTCGCACAATGCCACAAGTTTAAGATTGGGAACACAGCTATATGGCAGCCACGATTAATGATGATAGTAACAATACTGATGATTAAAAAGATCCTCCTTATCCTTCTCCATGTTCCCTGTCAGCAAAATTCTTCACTTAATTCCCTTAATTAATACAGTAGTAATTCATAAACTCAAGAGACTACTTAACAGCAGAACAATTATGGTACAATAGAAAATATAATGAAAATAGACCCTAAATAAAGCTTGTTAAGTTCAGCTTACCAACTCTGCACTCTCATGGCATGTTTGCTATGGCAAGCTTTAAAGTTCAGATCCATTTTATTTCTGCCTGTCCTCAGGTTTACTAACTCTGAATTAATGCAGCTCCTTTCGCAGCCCAAACACAAAAGAGTTCTGCAAATAGCTGAAAGAAACGATAAGGACTCCAGGTGACATAGATCATGTACTGTACACAGAATTACCTTCCCCAGAGTGAGCCCACGCAGCAGCATTTTGTGACATTCATCATTAAAGTTCAGTCCTTGGAGTGCTGCCATTGTGGTCACGAGCAGCCGGCTCTCCGCTGATAGAGCGGAGCTTATAACCAAAGGCCATCCCTCATGAGGGCAGCACAAAAGTGATTTGAATATCAGGCCTTGGGAAAGGTGCTTTTCTATCCTTAGCTAGTTCTATTTCAAACAATCTTTCAAGGGCTGCTAGTGGGCCAATCAGTTTAAGTGTGTGACCATTTATAGCAACAAAACCATGAAGTCTCTGGAAACTAGAACCCAGTGGAATGTAGAAAAAGAGTTGCTTTCTTGCCCAAACAAAATCTCTGGTACTATATAGTACTGGATCAGAGACAAAGTATTTTGTGGAAACACAGAAGTTACACAAACACTGTCACGAAGGCTTTGGGGGTTGAAGGTTGGCAGCCTCTCTGGTGTCCTTGGCCACCCTAGCTGAGCACAGCCAAGGTCGACCCAGCCTCCTGGCCCTTCCTCCAGCATCTCCCGGCTGTGATTTATTCCCCACGGGGGACACACACACGACCGGCAGCAGGGCGGCTCGGTGAGTGACTGGAGAGCCCCTGCTGCTCCAGGCAGTGCCTCCTCAGCAACTCCCAGCAGCATCTCAGCGACAGGACAAGCGAGACGGTAATTGTGAAGTGCGCCTGGCAATTTGTACCTGCTGCAGTTGTTCTCCAAAGGTTAGAGCTCACTCCTTCATTTCCAAAGCCTGCAGCAGGCCTGACTACTTCAAGCTATCAGAGAGGACAGGGAATCAGTAAAGTGTGGAGCAGCTTCAAGCGGCGTAATTTCATTCTGCATATGCGTCCTTTGGGTCTTTACCCAAAGACTCTTCCACCTCCCAGTCAATTAAGAGAAGGTGCAAAATACCAGAGAAATGCCATTTCCTAGCAATTCTTATAAACAAAGTATATAACTAACTACTGTAAAAGCAGACTTTGAAATGCCACTGGCTTGCTTCCTTCTGAGCACATTCCCAGGGAGAATGTCAGGTCGCATAACTCATTTGTTACCTTCACACAGAGGAGCTCCACTAAGCACCAGGCATCATAAAAATACTAACATTCCTTTTTGTGGAAAACAAATATAGGAGGAAAACGCAGGATCTCTCGCTCAGAAAAAGGCAGTTAGCACTTCAAAGATAACCACACGGTGTGTGCCTAGCGATGCCAATACACCGGGGAGCTGCACTCTCTTTGTCTGACGACAGGCGGAGTTGCCCGGAGGGAGGCGGCGTTACGGGCCCTCCCCGCCACACACGGCTCCACGCTGCATTCAGTCCCACGCACTCTGTGCGCTTTATTTCCCTCCATGGCTTAAAAAATCCCAGCAACTGGAATGGCGTTAAGAAGAGCATTTCAATCTAGCCTTATCTAAACCCCCCCCGCTCTCCTCTGGGCAGCGTGCACCCGGCAACATCCTCTCTATCTATACCGTGGAGAAAAGTGTCAGGGAGAAAACTGCAGTAATTGAGGTCACGTCCTCCGTGTTTTTGAAGAACCCCACTCCTGCATTTTTCTGTCATCCACGGACACTTTCATGCACTCATTTTAATTATAGCTAAGTATTTATCTCTTGAGTGGCTAAATTAGTAGGCATTTGATTCTAGTGATGCAAACACCTGATGGCCTGGTGTTCTCATTTGCCTGTAAATGTGAAACACAAGCCACTGAATTTAATTACGTGGCAAATGTCCACAGGTACCTCCGAGGTATCTGACAGCCCCCACAAAACCTGTGCTTCACATGCTTAAGCAGCTCTCTCTCATGCTTTAGAAGAAAGAAGAAGGGAAAGTGTTGTGGGGTTTTGTTTTAAATCTCATTCGCAGTTGTGCAGCTAAACCTCAGAGATTAATAATAGGAGTGTGTATGTGACAATGCAGAAACAAATGCTGTTCAATGTCAAATACAAAGCAAGATGCAAATTTATTTTTTTGTTAATTAACCAAGCTTTCATCTCAATTGCTCTGATCTGTAAATAAAGCTCACAAGCTTGTTTCAAACAAATCTGTGAATTAAGCAAACAAAAAAATCCCACCCCTAAACCAAATTACCCAACCCAACAGTCTCTTAGCACTGGTTAGCTAATTATGTTTGCCATTTTTCATTCAGGGGGACAGAAACAGATTAAAACAGTGCTGAGGTGCTAGCCTGAGGGCAACAGCCCTCTTCTGAATACTCCCAGCCATCACATGCCATAAAACATTGCCAAGAATTAAAGGGCATCCCCTGAATAATCTGAGAGATAAGAGCAGGAAAGGAAAGATGGGCAGAAGGATGGATGAGAAGACACACAGACAGAAGGGAGAGAAGGAGAAACAAATGACTGGTCCCCAACACCAAATAACATTACACCCTCTTGCAGCTATGCCAAGCCTCTAAGGATTTGCTTTCCAAGCTCTTTATAGAAATTGTTCAGGTCCTTAACTGATCTCCTGGGGGGTGAGTCAGGGGGGCTGAAAAGCCTTAAGCTAATTAAGCATGGCTGAGACATGCTTGATGAGATGGGAAAAACACAAAGCTTTTCAAAGGGTGAAAAATCTCCGACCATCTGGTAGTGGCATGGCAGAGAGAAGAAAGAGGAAGGACAAAGGGGCAGCTCTCTGCAGTGAGGAGGTACAGGACTCCTTTAATTACCGGGTCACTGAGACCATTACTGCTCCCAGTGCCTGTGAAAGCCCATGAAACAAGCTTAGGAGGCTCAGTAAAAACAACAGCTCTTAGCAAGAAAAGCATCTGCAGGGAAGCGAATCAGAGCAGCTTTCCCCTAGATACATCTGCTAATTAGAAATTATAGGTAATAGATGGGGCCGGTGAAGCCCCTGGATCCGAACAAGACTTTTTCTGGTGAACTCTCTACCTGCCTCCTCCGGCTGCTGTTCTCCAAGGCCCTGCAGATGGTGTTCTCTTTAAATTAATACCACCCCGCCAGCCAGAAGGAAGCTTCTGTTGTACTTGGCAATACAGGTGAACAGCCTGCATTTAGGTTTCCAAATGAGTGCCCCAGGTGTTTCACCAATATGGCAAGCAGCAGAGGGGCTGCAGCCTCTTCAGGCCTGGTGAAGGCTCATCTGTGCTTTCCCGTCTCTGAGAGTGGCTGGAGGAAAATCACACAGCATTCAGAGGGCAGGCTTGGCCCACTGGAGCAAAATCTGAGCTACCTTTGCTCTGCATGGGTCTGTCAGCCACGAGCTGCGCTCGTGCCGGTGCGGTCCAAGTGAAGAGCCCTCCCTCACCTCCTCCTCTCACGTGAGCTGGATACAGCTGTGACTGACCACAGCTGCAAGACTAGCAAAGAGCAAGCTGGTTTCCACACCAGAAGCTGTGACCAAACCCCTGCCAAAAAGCAGAGCTACGGCAGCTCTGGCTTCGGGATGTGGACACGTGCAGCTGACTCCCTTCCCTCCCACACGCAGGCGCTTCTCCAACTATTCTGGCCGTGTGCTGCGATCCAGTCAGATCCCCACGCTGCGTGAGCACGGGCTGTATCCACCCTTGGCTAGCAGACCTCATTAAGAGAAGGAAGCAGTGCTGGCAACCCAATGCACTGCGCTGTGCTGCTGTCTCCAGCAGCAGATCTAAAACCCAGGCCTTGGCTACCTGCGGCCACTAAATATCCTGAAGAAGCCGCGATAAATCGAACGGCATTAACCCTGTTCTTTGGCCAAACCTCCACATGGATTTCTCTCCACTAGACTCCCCTTGAAGGTTCATTTGGAAAGAGTTCCAGTGTCCTAAAACTATCATGCTTGTAATTCAGTACTGTTAAACACTGGCTGCATTTAATGCCAGAGGAAACAGTTTCACAAGCAGATTCTGTGATCTCTGTATATATCAGTTTCTAAGATAACTTGGGTTCCTTTAGATAGGTACCAGATATATGTGTAGTTCTTATCATCTGCTTTTCATGCTCACACACTTCAAGAGCCAGCTGGATCTTCAAGCAGAACTGCATCCAGAAAATCTATTCCACACTATGTCCTACGTAATGCTGGAAGCAGGTGGGACTAGAAATATCATTTAAGGACTTTTTCCTTCTTCCTTTCTTTCTTAAGCAAACTTGTCCATGTTGCAGGGCCAGGAGATTTAAAATCAAGCTAAAAAAGCATCCAGACTTTTGGACACTTACTTGAAAAGCAGCTGTGCTCCAGCTGGCCCTCGATGCTGCGGGGCTCTGCAGTACCACTGCGTGGTTACCGAGTCATCTGGTGTGGACCGTGCAGTGCAAGACTCAGGTTTACAAGTGCAAGCAGATTTATGATGAGACAAGCATTAAAAACATCGACAAATGTATAAAGTGATCACAATAGCTGTACTTTCTACACACTGGACAGTTATTACTTTGAAGACAGAGAGATAAAACAAAACCACAGAGGGTGCCAGTTTTGCCACTCTAAGACCAGTGTGGGAGTCGTTAGCTACACTCACATAAATGGAATTTACACTCATGTAAAAGCAGGATGCCCCAGAAAATGAGAGCACAACTCTGGTCTCTTGGAGATCCAGCTTTGTAGACCAACATGGTCACCAGAGAGGAGCTCTTGATATCCAAAGGAAGGACTGGGTGTGCTGGTGGGTACAACACCAGAATGCCACAAACATGCTCACAAACAGGGTGAGATGCCAAGAGGCAGGACCAGGACTGAACTGTCACGTGATGGCAGCAGCCCTGCAAAACTCAGAGCGCTGAGCATCCCAACCTAAGTGAGGGAGAGGGACTGTGCCAGTGCCTACCATTGCTTTCATACCCTGCTGGAAATAAATCTGAATTTGAGGCCTTCTCCATGCTGGAAGGGGTCAACCCGTGAATCTCATGTCTTGGAGAGCTGTGCAAGGCAGCTGTGAGGGAAAGGCCCTTCCATTCCTCCCAAGCAAGCTGGGACACCATCAATGAAAATGTGTGACCTGCAGAGTCCTTTCAACATCCAGACGAGAGCAAAACAAAAGGCAGTGCTGCTGCTGTACACTCAAAACAGCAAATCCTGCCCAGTTTTCCATCCTCTCCAGAGCAGCTGAGCCCTGGGCTGGTGGAGGCAGTATGCCCAGGTACCCCAGAGAGGGGGAGATGCTAAGACACAGCCCTGCTGGCTACCCTCCCTCTTCAGTCTGCGGGTTTTTCTGCTAATCTTCCCTGTTGCCTGGACTGCTGGAAGCACCAGCCAATTTAATTTCCTGGAATTGAGCTGCTGGAGTTAGGTACCGATTCTTCAGCACGGTAACATCTTATTTTGGAGCACCTGAGGTATCTCCATTTGTGCTCATTTGATGCTTTTGTGCTGCGTTCCGGGCTGATGGATCATACAAACACCTCTAGCCAACGTGTTTTCACTGATGAAACACCTTGTAACCGTGATAGCATTTGGCCACAAATTGGGAATCTCAATTTTTGCCAGGCACTGAGACAACGACTTTGCCACCCTGACCCCCTAACTACATGCCATTGTTAGCTGTAACCAGGGGGCAAGGGAGAAAAGATTATTGACTTTTTCTTCTCAGTATCCAAAACACAGTTCAACTGATTTTCCATCCAGGTAAGGGTGGTATAGCCTGTAAGTGACTGCTGATTTCCTCCACAGAGAAAATGCTGAACGTGTAAACACGCTGTCTTTCAAGGGCTGTCGAGTAATGTAGGTATTGAGTGTTTTTTGACAGGATGCTGTAAATGGAATAAAGGCATTTTTGGCCTCTGCGGTAGCTATGATTACTGGCAGAGCTGTGCCCTTCACACTAGTGACTGGGGAACAAACAAACAAACAAACAAGGCTGCACATCTGCAAAGGGGAATGATGAGACAAAAGGCTGTGTCCCAGCATTTCAGGGTAAACACACTGCAGCAGTGAAACAATAATGAAGGGCGTTTTTGTGGTTGAATTTTGCTGGCTACAGAAAGCTATGGATTTGAAAACTCAGGATAGAAGCCATAAGTAAATTCTGCAGCTGGGAGAAAAATCCTTAACAAGTGTTTGAGCAAAGAACAGTGTTAATCAATCAGTGTGTTTGAGCAAAGAACAGTGTTAATCAGGTATGGAACAATTACACTGTGAGCATCCCAGCACAGACATGGGTAAGTAAAAGACAACGCCACTCCATGCTCTGCCTGTTTCTTTTGGTTGTCTGATAGAAAACCAAGTGGTTTTGCAGTTGCTCATAGACTGTCTATGGCTGTAACTCCCAGTACATCATCCAGAGCACCTACTTTGCTAGACTGATTTCATTGCAGTTGTGAACACATTCACAGCACACAGGTCCAGGAAAAGATCCTCAGAGCTCATGCAAGACCCCAAAATGGAGATGCTGAACTTTTTGTTAAATAACAAGGAGTCCCAAAGAGCTGCACTCCTGCACCAAGATGTTGAGATATCACTACTGCATGATAAGATACAGGTGCAGTCACAGAGATGTGGGAAGCAAGACTAAATGGTAGCTTCCTCCCTGGCAGATCTTTCACGGTGGCTAGTGACAGGGTCAGCTTGGGCTGCTGGGCTAATACAGTGGGCCAGGTACACTAGTGGTGACCTCGCACGCTCATCTAGAGGCAAAATGTGATGAAAGCCAACCAAGCGAAGGAAAGCTGCTCCAGATGGCAAGATCTGCTTGAGAGAGCACTCACCTGTCAACTGCATTAAGAAAAGATGAGGGGACAGAAAACCTGCTGCCAAAAAGTTATGGGTAATGGGCAGGAAAGAAAAAAAAAAAAAAAAAAAGAAAATACAGAGATATGAGGAAAGCATAATGTTTCAAAGATCTGCATGAGGTTGGGGGGGATTTTTCCTGCTCTGGGTCTGCAGTACTGAGAAGGAGATTTAACCTTAGTTAGAGTCATGCCCTGTTGAGGTGACCTCCACTTCACACGTTGCAGACACCTCTTCCCCCTCACAGTGTAACAGTCCCTGCCCTCCTGTCCAAGCACCAGGAACAAGGGCACCCATGAAGCCATGGTGTCCCTCCCTCGCAGAGCCAGCACTGTGAGGGTGCACAGAAGAGAAAACAGAACAGGGCTGGGTCAAAACAATGTGCCTCCTGACCCACCTGACAGTATGTAGAGTGAGCAAATGCCACCCTTCTCGTAGGAGAACTCCTCACCCACACCACTGGGCACAAGCACAGCAACAAAGCTCCTGACACCAAAGTGACAGCATTGTTCTGCTCCCCAGAAGGAACAAGGGAAGCAATCTTTTGATCCTAGGATGTGTGCTGCTTTCTTTGAATTTGATCCTGTGCCATACTTGAACTAAAAGACACGTCTCCCAAACCACCCTCTCCCCACTCCCACTGCTTGTGGCTTTTTGCACACTTAGTTATGACCACAGCCCACTCAACTGCATGAAAATCACTGGGTGCAGTTCCTTTCTCTGCTGCCCTAAGTGTGTGGACATTTGGATTTATGAAATAGCCACAAAATAGTGCAACAGCCTGGGCAGTGTGGTACATCCACACACAGCACAAGCAAGAGGGAGCACAGAAATTCCAGTTCACAGAGCTCAGTTAGGTCTGTGCACGTTCCATCGTAAACTTTATTAAAGGAGTGTTAAGGTCCAGGGTCAGGGGAGTCCATTAGACCTGTAACAGATGCTCTCTGCTAACCCCCTTTCCTTCCCAAAGGGGAAGAGAAAGGCAATAAGGGCGAGGGACTTATGGGTTGGCTAAGAAAACTAAACCAGCTTTAATGAAAACAGTAATAATAAAATGGAATATATACAAATAAATAGAAAACCAGTATTGAATCCAACCCTGCTGCTGGCAACTATATCACCGTCACCATGGCTGCTGTGGGCAGGCACTGGGCAAGTCCCAGACTGCACTCAACAGCAGCAAGGACTGGATTTAGGAGCTGGACTTTGGAACTGGAATCAAAGGCAGAAGAGAGTCCTCCTTGGAAAAGAGCCATCGAAGAAGGGAGCCTGACCCCCATGATCCCTCAGCTTTATACTGAATATGATGTATATGGGATGGAATGCCTTGTCCATCTGTTTAGGGTCACCTGTCCTGTCCACTCCTCCCCCCTTCTCCTCACACTCCATCACTCTGCTGGACCTAGTCTGATGTAAGACTGAAGTTCTTACTGTTGCCAACAGGAGTTAAGCCCACTGTTCAAACAGACGCCTCTCTATCTGCACACTGTATATGAAAATGGTGCCATTTCTCTGGAGGTGCTAAAGCTAATTTCCAGATATGCTGTTAACTATGATGCCATCTGTAACAGCACAGTCCTTGCCCAGTGAGCTCTACTTTTTTTGATATGTTACAGGAAAAAGTTTCTAAGGTGTCAGTATCTCTCCCATATTCCTTTCACTTGCTCCTCGGGTGCTATTTGAGATGACTTGAAGGAGACATGTGTTTTGTTTGCACAAGGCACCGCTGCCTCTCTGGAGAGTTGAGGTAAAACCAAAGCCTAGTGGGCTTGGACACCACCACGTAAAATATGGATTCCATTATCTTTCCAGTTTTCATAAGCTAAAAGGGCATTAGCAGTACCTTAAAGCTCTTTAAGCCTTGTAGCTCACAAGTACAAAACATGTAACATCATGTAATACTATTATAAACATATGAGGGCTTAAAATGACTTTGCAGCATCTGCTTTTCAGTGGGATTTCATGACTTTATATTTTTTGGCATTCCTACCGTGGAAAATAAAAATGAAAATGGGACTTCAAAATATTCCATTAAAAATATCCAGTTTCCCCTCCAGCTTCTCAAAGGATTTATTTTTTTATTTTCTTTTTATTTTCTGGATATGGAAAAGAGTTCTAAAAATTACTTTACTTGATTTAATGCTGAGTGTGTTTCAATTCAGTACTGTAACATGAGTTAATTAAGCTAAACAAAGGCCTCATTGTCAACACTTTCAGTGAGAACAAAGAGATGATATTTTTAAATGAAATAAAAATTGCCAATTCATAACAGTATTTCTATTCTGCTAACTGAAAATGAGATGAAGAAAGCAATCAAATACACACAATAATCCTTAAACACTATCATTGTTAAAGTACTCCCTTTTCTTGTTTCTTTTTTTCTTTCCTTTTGGCTTTTTGTCTTGTACCCTACCATCAAGCCTGATAACATAAAGTGACTGTGACAGTAGGTAAAATGTTTAAGCTGAAACATTCCTTGTGTTTTCTACTTTTTATTAGAAAAGCACACAGAAAAAAAGTGTATCATTTGTCATTGAAAGAGATGAAAAATAATTAAAAGTTCAAATTGATCTTGCACCACCTATTCTTTATATATACTCAGACTAGAATCTGATATACAGAGAGTAATGAAAAGAAACAGATTCCTTCTGAAGCAGGGAAAAAAAAAAAAATGACTTTTTTCCCCCCAGGAGACTGCAATCAATATCTGGAGCAGAGTAGTGACAGTATAATAACCACCCGCCCTGCCAACGCCCAGGGGCTGCGTCCGCTCTGCTGCCTCTCAGAGCCAGGGAGGAACCACCCTTGGCTGAGACTGGAGATGTCCCAGTTTAGAACTGACAAAGCCACTGCAAATATAACCACAGGCACTGGGAGCAAACCCCACCCCTCTTCCACATGTTGCAACATCCAGGTGGAGCATAAAACACGCTCACACAGAACCGCTCAGGCACGTCAGCCTCACCCGTCTTCAGCTTTTAACAGAGCTGCCCTAATTCCACACAGGACCTCCTACGCAGGACATTTTAAGTTTGTTCATGAAATTCAACATACTGTTTGCAAACTTGGGAAAAACTGCCACCTCCCATTCCAAAAGTAGGCTTTCACTAGGGTAAAAGGTTTCTTTTCCCTGCCTACCATTATGGCCTCTGCTACCTGCACAAGGCACAGAAATTACCTTCATAAATGCCTTCAGAAGAGCAAAGTGCTTTGTATCAGGAGATAAAGACCAAACAGCCCTTGGACCACAGATTGACCACAGCTGGCTAGCAAGCAGAATCTGGTTGCAAAAGCTCCTCATCTGGTTGATATTGTCACTGTAAAGTTCACTTGAGTTGTGTGAAGTTCTTGAGAAACTAAAGGCACGTAAAGTGAGGCTTCTCAAAACCTAAAGGCATTCCCTGGAAAAAAGCACTGTTTTGGTTTCCAATGATCATCCCGTTGCTGTGTACTTCCAACTAGTTCCAGCTACCTGCTTTGCAACAGTCCATCTCTCTGTGTAGCTTAGAGCTTTAGACTTGAAAGTTTAAACACCCCTTTGCAATTTTCTGGTTTCACAGCACTTTCAGGATTTCTGCAAAAAGGTGCACTTTTTTTTCCCCCTTTGCCAAATATCAATACTTTTCAGAAGCAGATTTTAAAGATATAGTTCATATTTAGGACCAGACTATTCTTTAGCAGCCAAAAAATTGTAACCTGATCCACTCAGTATTGGTTGTTATCAAAGAGCAAACATACTGTATCTGATTTGGGCTACGTATTCCTTTCCTCTTTGGAGAACTGAATAAAAGAAATTGTAACTTTTATATAAGACCTTCAGAGCCCCAACACTCAGAAGTATCTTTGTATTCTTTTCGATCCAAACAAAAAGAAAAAATCTTTTTAAAGATAGAAAAGGGAAGATTTTTTTTTTCCAGAATATCTCAAGCATCTCCACTTGAAGCTGAAAAGAAGTGCGGTTAAGAAATAAAAGGTAGTTACAACTGCCATAACTCAAGAATAAAGATGTCAGATTTGTCCAAAAAGATCTTTCTCAAGAAGTATTTCCTTTCTCTATAGCCACAATGTCATACCGAACAGAGTCATCATTTTGACATTATTTATGACTGTACCAATGCATGTAAAATTCTATAAATGCCCGAGACTGAAACTATAAAAAATTAAGAGCTCTTTTCCTCCAGGTTTTGGAATATTTAATTCTCTCCAGGATGATGCCATAAAATTACGTCTTCTATTAAAGTACAAATGGGTAAATGACCAGAAAATCCATCTGTTTAAGTGACAAATGGATGAAGTGATGGCTACAGAGCTACATAGCTATTCATGTTCTAAAGACTTTTGAGCAAAACAGTCTTAGCTAGAACAGAAATTAGGCAGAATTCTAATTTACAGCAACGGGCACTGACCAGAAGACCAGGAAAGTAATCACATAAACTGCAAATTATTTAAACTGTGTAACTGTCTAATAATATTTGAACTAGCCTGTTCCTAAGACTGCCTTAACATTGGATGATTTATAGAGGAAAAAAGATGGTGAACACAGTTCCTCAAACACAGCATTCCAACAGGCTAAGATGCAACTGTATGAAAACAGTAATTGTAAGGGCTGTGTCCTGCTTTTAAGCTAAAATCTCTGAACACTTTAATATCCTTTTTAAAGGCATTAATGATGGCATTTTGCTCCTTGATTATGCTTCAGTAACAACCTGCTTCTGCATTTCTGGGCTTGTCCAACAGAAAATAAATATGTTCTTTGCCCAGGGAGGATGCTACCCGACCATTTTAGATTTCTTTCTTGAGTGGAGAAACATCCCAGGTTAAGCTCAAATCACATTCCAAACACAACAGTAAGACAAAATATTTTAGCCCAAATACCGAGGAAAGCCAACAGAGAAATAACGGATACTTCTGTTTATATTCCAGTGCTCCAACAAAAATCTATCCTCCAAAGAGTTAGGCAACTTCCAGAGATGATCAGTGAGGGAAATCATCATATCTAATGTTTTTATGAAGGGAGACAGAAAGAGGTGGGAAATGAGAAGAGAGAGGGGAGAGCAGGGCTCAGAGGAGGGAACAGCTACATGTTCACACAAATAAACAGGAATTTTATTTCCATGTGCTGCAAATTGTCTTGTGGAAAAACCAGGCTGATTAAAACCACAACTAAATGCTGTCATTAGAACATGACAGGACTATTTCCAAGTGTACATATAAAGGGACTGTGGAAGGGTCTATTAAAAGCATGTACACTTACCTCGTAAGCAAATAGGTCAGTGATTACCGCTTACTCTGCCTTTTAATAAAGGGAGTTGAGAATATTCCCTAACCTTATAAGAAACACAGATTTTCATTATACTTTTGTGAACTAGAATGGGTGCACTATAGTAGCTGGAAAAAAATTCAAAAGGCATCTTAGCTTGGCTTTTTTTTCTTGAGTTGCTACCTACTAATATATAACTTGAAGTTACAGTAGCAAAAAAGGGAATAAATTGGCACATGCTATATTTTATTACTGATTGTGGAAAAACCAACCTCAGGTTTTTATGAAACTCACACAATGCCTTACATTGTTAAATTCTTCAGGGTAATCTGGCTTGTTTCTTACTGCTGGCAAGGTGATACAGTAGTGAGATTGCCAAGATTTTGATCTGTTATTCCTCTGGCGCCCCAGAACCTCAAAAGCACCAGGATCCACGACTCCTTGGTAATACACACTGTGGTGTAGACCCTGGAGCTGGGAAACCAAATGAGCTATACAGAAAGGACCCTACAATCCCTAAAATCCCCCCAACGCATAGATGAGTTGATAGTAAAACTTGCACAATTAGATCAGAATCTCTGTCAGAAGTTTGCAAAAACCAAGACACGCCAAAACCAGCAAGAAAAAGTAATTTTCTCACAGAAAACCAGATCACTGAACAAATTCCAGGCACACTTCAAAGCCACAATCAGTAACTACACAGAAATCTAGCTATAGGTTGGAAAAGGGACTTTGATCTTTGCTGGTCATTTAGTGGCTTCCATAGCTCCAGCACTGGGGACAGCACAGGTTACAGGTAACTCCCATTAATGTAATGGCTCCTGGTGAGAGGGAGACAGAGGAGAGAGGCAGCTCCACGCCAGCCTTTGCTCCAGGATGAGCTTGGTAACACACACACACAAAAATATCAGATGTAGAACAGAAAGGCCAGGTAGCTTCCACTATAGTAGGTGCTACATTTGGCCATGCATGTAGGTCTAGTGCAGATCAAAACCACTTAAGATCTCTGCATTTCTATTTAATGGGGCTAGCAGCCCCATGTTAGCTTTTTTCACGTGTTCTTAGACAAAAATATGCCATTTTATCCTGTGTCAAAAGTACTGTGGATGCTGCTGGAAAACTATTTAACTGAATTACTTTATGAGGTAGCACTTGGACTACATGAAATAATGTTACATAATAAATCTCTGGTTTATGCTGGGTAATCTCTTTCCATTAGGAGGAGTATCTCTTTGGGGGATATGTCTAATTTTATCAGCCTGAACTTCAGCTGATTTTCTCTTTTTACCTCTCTTTGTCCACCTTGCTTTGTACTGAACTTTCAAAATTCATGTGGCAGAACATGTACCAATCAGAACTGGAAGCATGCAGCAAAGATGAGTGAGCACTGAGGGTGCTCTACATGTTGTTACAACCATGAGAACGACACAAAGCAAGGGAAAGTCTTAATTTCCTTTCCTTCTCAAACCCTGACAAAGCACCTGTTTGTTTTCCCTGACCCAAAGACTGTATGTTTGGAAGAAGCTAAACAGAACCACTATGCAGTTATCCAAGTGCTGATACCCTGCAGGTAGACTCAAAACATCATTTCCTCTTGTCACAGAGCTGACCAAAAATTCATTTAAATCTTCTATGAACTTCAAGGAGCTTTGGATTAGACAAATCTCGTACAGCAGCAATACCTGAGCCTCCAGGTAGGAACATATTCCAAAATGTTTGGAAAGAACCTTTTCCTTCCTTAGTACTTGAACCTTTTAAATTAGGGGCAGGAAAAGGAAAAGTGCCAAGAACAACCCTCTTCTGACATTACCTTTGTTTCCTTAATGTTGCATGTTTTAATAGCAGGTAGAACAGATGGTGAAATATAATCTCTCCACTGAGAACTAAATGACAGTGACTAGCTGTAGGGGACACTAAAGTATTAAAGAGCAGGAAATGTACAAATAATGACAGTACATTTTGTCCAACTTGCTTTTGATGAGGCATAAAATAAAATGTAAATAATTTCTATTAGGAGGAAATTAGCATAACGACTTTGGTATTTGCAATCAGAGTGAGCGTGTGTTATATAACCTGGATTTGCAACTGAGGTGGTGCAAATACCATTCACCTGGATTTCAACTAAGGATTATATCAATTCTGTTTTCTCCATCAGTAACAAAGCACAAAACTGATACCATTAACGTGACTGATAATAATGAGATGTGATTAGTCTCAACTTGGATAGGCAATAAATAAAACTAAAGGGGAAAAAAAAAGAGGAAATGTTTAGCTGAATATGAACAAAAAGGGTCTATTAATCTGGGTCTGCAGTGAGGAAAAGTGTCAGTGTTGCTAACACAGGTTTGCAATTAAGTTGGTGTCAATGTGGCTGGGAAAAGGAGTTCATAATTAGGACAAAACAGTCAGTATTGACTTGAATTTTCAATGAAAATTATGTCTGTGTTTTAATTTGGAACTGTAAAATTCATTCCCATGCTCTACAAATGACTATATAATTACTAACTTGCAGTTACTTTACAATTAGAGAATTATTTACATAATATGTTATTTTTTGTATAACTACATGCTTGTTACAAATGGTGAGATGAATGTAGGGTTCCCAGAAGCATCCAACCCTTAAAATTAAACTTTTACGTTTCTTTGCAAAAGCTTTCCTAAGGATTTAAATACTCTTAAGAAAAAATTATTGCTTTAGCAAGACTCTGGGTTCCTGCTCCAAATATTGGTTTCCTTATTAGAATTACTACTTTTAGTTAATTACTAGTTAAATCTCTATTAATGACCTCACAAATAATTATCATGCACATTTATTGTAAATACTCTTGATGCTTCCAGCGAACATGATCAAGAGGGCACTTAAATGGACATGAATTGGTTGCTTAATCAGCCTTATGCACTTTAATGCAGAAAACCAACAAAGGGAATTTATTTTAAGGTCACTTTAGAACCTGAGCATGCACTTTTTTCCATTTATTTTCCCGTGTAAAAGCAGGTCTGATATATCAAACCAACACTCAAAGATAGGCCAAAGAGGATTTTTCTTAGGAAAAAAAAACCCCAAAATTTTATGTGCTCTTTCCATTCTTCCTCACAATAGAAGAGGACAACACGAGCCCAGCAGCATTCTCTGTCTCAATATATTTTATAAGTAGCCTTACCTCCTCCTCCTTCTTTTTTTCCTTCTTCTTTTTCCTCTGCACCATGAATCAAAGGTCTCTCAACTTCTGTTTTGTCTTCTTGCTTCAACAATGCCTCTGAATAAATTTGATAAAAAGATGAAGAACAGTAAGGCTTTTTGGAACAGACATAAAAGGATTAACACACACTAGAGAGATTACCATTAAAAACACTGGCAGTGGAAAAGGATGCTTTTCCCCAAAGGTACAGATACAAAAGCTGTTTCAGGGAAATCCAAGAGGCTGTAGTTGAGAGCAAGGCCTTGATCCTCCAAGATGCTGAGCTTTCTGGGATTTAGCACAACCCTGCCACGTGTCTAGCTTCAAGCATGGGCTTTCACTGGGACTCATTGCAAGCCCAGAGACACATGTACTCAAGTGTTTTGATGGACTGAGGACAGAGCATTCAGTGCTCTGAATGTATAAGGCTGAAGTGTTTGTCATCAGGAATAAGAAATGCAGGGTTTGCTTCTTCCTGAATGGTTGCAGTCATTAAAAAGTCTGTTTTTATTAGTGAGAAACCACAGATACACCCCTGACCCCGGGCTGAATTTAGAGTTATCATAAAAAGATCCAACTCCACAGATTTTTCTTAGCAGGTATGGAGAAAGAATGGCAACTTAAACATCACTGATGATATCTGAGCAATAACGAGTGGTTTTGCCTGTTCATCTTGCTCTTGGTTTCAAGGCACGTGCCATACCTTCTACTTCCATGCAGGAACTTTGGGAATCTGCCCCAGTTTTCATCTCCTCCTCTGAAGAAACATCTGGTTGTCCTGCTAACAGGAGATATTGAAAATGACATCAGCGTGATGGCTGCGTGCAGGCAATGGCAAGTTCACCAGAGCAGGCCACAAACCTAACACACGGCACAGTGCTTTTCAGCCAAGGACTGCTTTTCTTCCTATTAAACGAACAATGTTTGAGATATTTTATATATGGAAGTATCACTTCAACTCTAAGCATTAACTATGTTAAATAGCTGGTCAAAACTGACCCTGAATCAACTTTTTGCTGCTTCTTTTGCAGCTCGGCCTTGACACAGGAATTCTCACAGGAGCTGCTGCGAGGCGCCCGCACTTGACAGTCGACTTAGCGGAACGAAGAGAATCACCCCACAGGCTTTTAGAACAACAACAACGGTGGAAAAGGACAATAACAACAATGCTGTGCATCCAGGATCAATATGGTTAAACCCACACGTTTGGAGAAGTGTGTCTCTTCCAGCAACACCAGAGATTACCGCACCACAACTGATTGGCACACGACCTCCACTTGCCGACAGCGTTTTCTGAAGGCAGCAGAGGTCAGGCTGAAAAACGCTGGATGCTGGAACTGGAAGAACCAAGGTTCCCAACTGGTTCATTATCTCTGTCTTCAAGAACTGTGATATGAAACTTTACCTTCAGCTTGCTCTTGTTCACATCCCACAGGAGGCACTGGGTCACTCTCCCGTGCACTTTCGGAGTCTTTCAGGGAGTCTGAGGAAAGAGCAAACAAATAAACAAATCCTGCAGCGGTTTTCGTGCTGGAAAAGTCTGGTACTTACTTCAGACACAGGCAGCCCTTAGGTGCTTGCTTCATATCTGGCGTTCTGATACACTGACAGCTTTTCTATCTGTTTAACTACAGACTTATATACTACCAAAGTATACTCGTGGGCTTCAATTATTCAAATTGATTTCAAGATCTGTGCACTTACTGAGCAGTTTTTTGCCTGCAGTACAAAACTTCAGCAAGGAGCTGGCAAGAAAGGCTGCGTAAGAATAACCAGCAGTGCTACTGAGAATGTTATTTCTAATGAAGAGAGGGGCACAAAGCTCTGAGAAACAGCACAAGCTACCTACCTGAAAAATAAAGTGATTTCTTATTTATTTAGAACAACATTTTTCATGGTTGGATTTCCACAAGCTTGACAAACATTAAATCCTATAAATCCCAGTGCAGATCCCAGCATCATTTCACTGGGTGACAGAACTCTCAAGGTCATTACCACAGCCAAGGCTGTTTCTCCTTTTGGGGGAGACCAGCAAAATGAACCACCCAGTGCTGTACCCTGAACCAGTGGCACAGTGAGGTTTAAATTAGACAATATAAATCTAATTGCTGTGCTGACTGCAGCCTTCATAAACACAGGGCATTATTTTCTAGTGTCGAATGAGGTTTTCTGACAACAGCCACTCTGTTTTTACACAGAGATGGAGAAATGCATCATCATACCACAGTCAGGAACTCACAGCAACACAGCCACCCGTTTTAGCTCTGCTTATCTGCATAACACGCAGCTTCCACTGGATAAAGAGCTCTCAGAGCCTCGTTAAAAACCACCACTGATCTAACTGGACATTTCTGCAAGCTACAGGGGTAAGCACACTTGAGGTCACAACAACGGTTACAGATAATCAGTGCTTGTGTTCCAGAGTGAAACACTTTCTAAAGAAACACATCTAAAGATGGAAAACTTAAGTAACGGTGCCAAAGGATCTACAGTGCATGATAATAAATTACACTATGACAGTCTTGTTACAGCTCTACTTCTGGAAGGTTCCTCTCTACACTATAGCAGAGCAAATCTTACCATATACCAAAGGATGCCCCTGTAAAACTCTGTTCCTAAAAATTGCCAAGAATAATCTCTGATGGATAAGTGAGAAAGCTGGGTTGTTAACATCTGATCCAAATTTAATAATCTGTGGAAAAGGTATGCACTGAAAGTGTGTGGCTTTAATTAACTGCAAATAATCCCCCAAGGCAAATATTTAATTACTTGCACAGCTTCTTACTTCTTCCGTGGCATGACAATAAGTTTATAAACACAAGTTTAAAAGCAGAATATCTCACAAATGTACAATTTCCTAAAATTTGCCCTTGCTGCACTTTTTTTCACCCTATTGTGGGCTTAAAAAGTTACTCAGGTTAGCAGCTGGACCACTGTGCTGGCCTTTCATACTAGGATGGCACATCATGCTATGAGTTACAAGGGATTACACCATCAGCCTGAATCAGGGCAAAATCCAATTAGAATTTCATCAAATTCCAAGTTTAATCAAAAAACGAGTTGAAGGATCTCTTGGTACAAATGGGAATGGCACTAAAAATCTCTAGGGAATTTTTCAAGCAAACTTTAAACGTATTGAATGAAATTCTGGCTTTGCTGAAATTCTTGAGAAAGCTTTCAAGGCATCAAACAAGCCAAAATTTGTACCACCTGTAGCCCCATACCCTAAATTAATATAATCTTTTTCTGTATCATTAAGTTACTTGTTTGTAAAAGTCAGCGTACTGACAAAGCTGGCATCAGAAGTCCTCTGCCTTAAATGTCATGCAGCCAGGGCCTCACCACAGTCCTCCAAACAGCCAAAAGTGCTGATAAAGTGTGATATGACCTGTCACAGGCAGGAGAGATGCACATGGCTCTGTCCCATCAGACCCTTAGAGCCTCCTTATTGCACACCTCTTGCACAGTACTTCATCCTCCCACACCCATGCCTTTAATCTCAAGTTCACAGGTGCCACCTTTTGTCCCAGAATGAGGAATGACTCCAATTTCACGTAAAAATCAATCCCCAGTGTCAGAGGGACAATTATGTGCTTGGGTCGATAACAACTGGAGCCAAAGGCACTGTGCCCGCCTCGGGTGAGGCACGCGCCCACCGCGCTGCTCCGCGTCACGGGGCTCCGCGCCCTTCATGGCTAACTCGGGGTATCAGTCAGCCTGGGGAGCTGCCCCTACCCCCCCGGGGGGGAACAGCAGGCAGCCGGACCCCACAGCTGCACCGAGCCTCAGCTAGAGACCACCTATGTGACTTGGCACAGCTCCCGTAGCTGGCCCGGCACAGTTTACCCTTACGGGGTTGTAATTTTGTGTTAAACTCTCATTCTGATCATAAACGGTTTTCTGATTGTTCCAGGGTTCAAGAAGGCAATTTAATCATGCAGAACTCCAAATTATCCCGGGCAATATACAACAATAATTTTGAACAAGCTATTTTTTGTAAAGCCTCTTTCAGAAAAGAGCAGAGCATGGGCAGGAGTTGCTGCCTAGCTGCAAGGGTTCCCCGCTCTCATTCCGGCCGCAGAAATCACTCTTTGCATTAGTATGCAGATTCTGAGTTTCAAAATCTTTAAGGTCAAGACCGTGTCAAAAATTTCTCCTTTTCAAATGCAAATATTAGATTCGAGCCAAAAGGTCTAAAGATAGATTTACTTTTAGGATTAACAAGAATAAAATAAAGCAAAGGAATAAAGCCAGATTTATGAAGAAAATCTGAGCCAAGCAAGAGTAAAATTGTAAAACCAAAGGCATCGGTCGATAAAATCTGTTTCCAAATTGGATACGAGGCACGAGTGGCACCTCCACGTCAGCTGGCAAGCGGCGGCGGGAATCCCACCAATGCTGATGAGATCCCACTTTTTGTGTGGAAGTTCTCTGGAGGATAGTGGTATTCCTTGGGCTCAGCTCCATCCTCTGTGCTGCCTTAGCCTTTTAGAGCTGTATGCAACCCGGCATAAGCCAGTATCATAGTCCTAAATGATTCCAGGCTCTACAAAAGCTCTGGCCATCCCTAAAGCCTTCATTCACCTCTAACTGGCTAGGGAACTAGCTCTGGTGCTTTTAAAGGGCATAAAGCAGTGTTGGTCTTCTCCTAACACAGCTCCTGATCTGTTAAGTCGTAGTGGAGAAGGCAAGTCAGGGTATGATTTCACAGCACAGTTTTCTTAACACACGCTGGGCACTCTTTACCTTGGCTCACCACAAACTGGGACTGTGAGGGTTAACATTCCTCCAGGCAGGACTGGGAATCATCAGTGCTTCTGATAGTACACTGGAGCACAGTTCCTAATGTCATCATTGATCACACATGAATGAACCAAACATGACATTTAATGACATAAATGAACCCAAGATAGGCCACTTTTATCTACTGCACATCAAGCACTGAAGTCTGAGCATCCCTGAGTTCCTTCAAACCTGCTTTCACTTGGTGGCTGTGGCGACAGTGCCCATGTCAGGACCTCTTGGCTCTGCACCCCTCTGGTGTATTTGAAACCACTATCTTATGGAGCTCCATGGCTGGACGCACCTGGGAATTAGCCCCAAACTTTAACAACCTGTGAAGAAAGTATCTGGACTTTGAGTAAGCAGATCAGAATACTCCCCAAGTACATTCACTGTTACAACAGATCAACTGTACGTTGAATTCAGCTCCAAAAAAAAAGTGTAAATAAACAAGGTTTATTCACAATAAACCATGCAATAAATTATCAGTTCTACCCTTCCTGTCAAGAATCAAACAGTATTTGCTCTAAATGCTGCATAAACCCCCATGCTTTTCCATGCCATTCCTATTTTTTTTTTTTACTGTACAAAGCAATGCTGCTGAAGCAAAATTTTGCAAACGCTAAGGAAGAGGAGAAATGGTAAGATCTGAATGTTAAGTGGTTTTAATGATCTAAAATTTACTTCCCCAGCTACCCTCTGCATGGCTTATTTACTGAGTCGTTTCTAATGTGCAACACACCTGGGTCCTGCATGCAGCACAGATAAATCACCGTGTTTTAGGGAGCTGTAAGAAGATTAAAGAGGGAAAAAGCTGGTCATTATGAAAGAAGCAGGTTCAGTGCATTTTATTTTTTAAGCATGATACTGTGAAAAATGACTGGAATATTTCCAGAGTGAAAGGAATCAAGCAGGCGTCTAAAATTACAGGTAATGGTGTGCACGGAGGCTGCCACATGATTAGGGTATTCTTTTGCCTCATAAACCGAGGAAAATGTGTTAAAATGAAGTACTATAAAACGGTGATTTATGAGAAGTTAGGGAGATATTCTTGAGCTTTGACTTTAAAATGTTATTTTTATATCCACCGAGATTTCATTTTAATCTGTCTTTACGACAGATTAGATTTATTGGAGCCCAACTTTATACGGCTTGCTAAAACAGACCTTCTTAGGTGCAACAACCTGTAGAGATATTTTTGCAGGTGTTTGGGTAATAGACCAGCCAGTTAATCTCTGCAGGTAAGGTCCACCAAGTAATGCTCCAACCCACTTGTGCTTCGAGTTGGCAGAAGGGCATCTCCTCTGACCTCACCTTCTGTCCACAAGAGACATTTCAAGTGCAGCTGGTATGATAACTGTGGGCATCCTGCTGCTACCATAAAGGGCCCTGTTGTACAGGGCTCTGGGATAGAAAAAGCTGAGGGAAAAAGGTCCACCTTGGCTAGAGCCTTCCCAGGAGAAGATGTTGCACAGCTGAAGGTAGGGGTTGAGGTGAGGAGATGGAAGGAGTAGGTGCTGGCATTGGACTGACGGGAGTGCAGCTGGATGGCTCCAGGTCAGCTAATATTTAAAAATAAGTAGGATCTAAATAAACCAGCTAAGTAGATTAGTGTTAGCAGCTGCAGCTGCCTGTACCAGCAAAGGGTAGAAATACCTCAAATAGTTCATGGCCTGGACCCTGTCTGGATGCACAATGCTTCAGATAGGTCAGAATGAAAGGAAAAGTGAAAACCCCATGTTAAATACAGCCCAAAGTGACCATTATGGGGGTGGGTGGAGAATGGGAGCTTGGGTCCTGTTTGTTATGTACCTGGTTTAAAAAACCAAACCAAACCACAAAATTTAGCTTGTGTTAGCCAATTTGCTTTCATAGAAATCCTTCTAACCATGGGTGAGAAAAATGTTATCACTGTGGCTGGGATGCAGACCCAGACCTACAGTTGGGGGTGTTGAAACTCTTCCACTAAAAAGGTGCTTTTTCAGTTACCTATAATTGAAATTTTTCAGGCTGAAATTTTCCAGGTCTAATCATAGCCCAAGGGTGAAGTAAAAACAGTTCACTGGTAGCTGCTGAGCGCTCAGCACTTCTGAAAATCAGGTCATTCATTTAGATGTCTTAATATATACTTAAGAGCTGATTTTAAACACCTCTTTTTGAACATATTGGCCTTTCAGTCGATCTTTTTCACCCACTTATCAATGTCTAACTTATGTTGATTTGTACAGGTCCCTTGCATTTGAAACGCTCTATCTTTCAGTTTATCTCTGATAATGATTGATTCTCAATCAATTATGTCTTTAGGACATCAAGGTTTTTCCATGGCGAGAACTATGACTGGTCAAACAGGAACTTGACATCCATTATGTTGTACAGGTTTCTGGATTCCACAAAGTGATTTTTTAGGGCTAACCCTTAGCCACAGCATATACCTAATTCTGTTTCTGACAACACAGGCCCTCCAGCTGACTGAATCTGACTCCATTTCAGAGAATGCAGAAAAACAGTGACTTGCTTTAAATGGCACTCCCACAGGAACACAGACTTTGGTGAACACCTGGAAATAATTAATAACTACTTTATTTTTAAAATTAATTAGCATATGATTTAATTTAGCTGACCTTCAAATGAAAATTCAGTTCTTATTAAGTGCTAATGAATTAAGATCAGTGTATTGTGCACAGAAACTTTGCCATCATTGCATAATGGGGTGTTCAGTCTTCACCTGTACTAAATCCAATTTCTTTTATTTTTCTGCCAGAAAGCTCTATCATTAAATCAGGCTAAATAGTAATTGGCAGGACAAGTAACTGAGATGAAGATGCAGATCACACTCTCTCACACGTACGTGTGCACACACACACACTATTTAAAAAAGCAAAACAAACCAAAAAATAATCCCAGGTTCAAACCAATCAGCAGGTATATATAACACAGTCCATTTAAAAAGAGTTTGCACTCCCAGCACCATCCTGTACAGACAGGCACATCAGACAGTGCAGCCTGAGACGTGTTTTATCTGCTGCATAAACATTAATGACTTTAATCACTTTGTTCTGCCCTTACACTTCATAAAGAGGAGCATCTCTAACTTGAAGTACGCTGTGTATAAAGGATCTGCTTCTGTATGCACAGTAATGAAGCGCCACAAAGGTGCTGCCTGGAGATGTCAGCTCTCCTTCCAACACCTAATAGATATGCATGCAAGTTTTCAAGGGTAAAATTGCAACATTTCTTTGCTGTGTTTCCAGTGGAAATAGAAACTTGGCACAGATTGGAATAAGAGGATATCTCCACAGCATAACATCCAGCATCCTGATAGCCTTGAATATGATTGTTCTGGGTTTGTTGTTTGGTTGCTTTTTCTTTTCTCCTAAGGACAGAGTGAGCACTCAAAAAGTTCCTTCTGCTCAAAGGCCACATACAAGTAAGTCCATGTGAACTTTGTATTCTGGACAGCGTCCCTTCTGTTGTGACTAACAGAAGAGAAAAACTTTCACTTCAGTATGAGATTTGTAATCTCACAGTAGGTTTTCATTTTACTCAGTTCCTCAGAACATGAATCCTACAGTGCTTTTTGCACCTCTCATGAAACCTCCCCTTCCATGTACCCATCCTTCCTCTTTTCCTTCAAAAAAACAAACCCAGATAGGAAACTTGGGTAAGACAAAAATATGGAAATTTCATGGCAGCAGAGATGCATGTGCTCTGTTTTGAATATCACCACATTTTAGAGCAAAAAATAACTACTTCAAAGTGTTTGCTATATTCTAATCCCAGAAATATGAGGAAAAAATAAACAGAAAAACCACTAGTCAACTCTAACTGGGGTCAAAATACTTGTTTTGGTGTACTCACCAGAACTGACATTTGAAAGACTGTTATATTTCCATAGCAAGCTTCCAAACCTCTGAGTCTGAGTCGTTTAAACTATGCATTTTGGGAATACATAACCTAGACTTATTTGCCACAAATCTCCTTTCACAGTAATTAGGTGGAAGGACTAGAAAAACATTTCTTCAAATGCTTTACACTCAGTGCATTTAGTTGAAGATAAACTACAAAAATGACTATGTTCCAGAACCTGGCAGGTTTTAGCTGTGTTAACTCAGTGGGCAAACAATTTAAAGGCTGAAATTTATTTTGGGAGCAGCAGGTGTTTTCAGAAATGCCAGGATTTTGTAAAAGTGCCATTTTCCAAGTGGTAGCAAGTTTTTTGTAACACCAGTATTCATTTTAAAAGAACTCAAAATCTAAAATCCCAAAAGTTGAAAATCTACTAACGGAAATTAAGATTAAAACCATGGCCTGGTGGATGCAGCAGCCTCATTGTTCAAAACTCCTGGTTACATTTAAAAAACTAGGAAGCAAACACCCAAACAGGTTCTTTCCCCCACCATTCCTTTTTTCTTCTTGTATAACTTTACAAACAGAATATGTGGAGGAGAGCCTGTCTAGCTCCTTCTTCCCTACCAGATTCTTTCTGCCTTACTTTTGAGGAGAGGTGGTAGGACATCAAAGAGAAATTGCCCTTTGGATTTCTCAGGGCACTATCTCTTCTGTCAGCCTCTGAAGATAAGAGAGTAAAACACCGTACTACAGGAAAACTAGGACCGAGATGGCTCCTTTCCTGAGAAGAGATAACTAATACAAGTCCAAAGTCCAGGGTGGTTACACATTGAGATGGTCACTAGAAAGGGTATCAGAAGACACTGCCTTGATAGCCAAGAACAAGCACTCAAAGCAATACCAAAATGTTGGGACTTTCAGTAAGACTGCAGACAGCAAAATACTCAATCCAAACCTGAAGCCTCACCGTGATCCTCACGTTACAAAACATAAACCCCACATCTGGGAAAGGATCTTACAGAGACATGATACATAAACAGGCCAAATGTCAGCAAAAAAGGAGAAATGAATGACAGGTAATTGGCAGCTCTGCTGGGGCTGAGTCTATCACTATTTCTGTCTTCCACTGGCCTTGTCACGACTTTAATCTGTGAAGATATCAAAAGCAAAAGCCAGTGCTCCAGCAAAAGTTTGTGGTTTTGGTTTTTCTTTTTTTTTTTTTTTCCCCCTGCAGGATCAATCAGTCAGTTACAAGAGCACTTAAATCAACCTGCACAAGGCTTTGAACTCATAATCAGGTAAGGATGTGGGCTCACTAGCATGTGCCTTTGGAACAAAAGGGCAAAATCTCACACCCCGTCACACTTATCTAGAAAAATGAGAAGCGAGTCAAGCAGTGACACTGAATTAAACATTATATCTTTTAAAATAAATAAGTTAATGGATGTTAATAATTATGTTATCTCGGTAAAATGCATTAAAATTTTCTAGTCATCTTTTCTTGAAGGCTGTAGTGATGGACTGTAGTTATTCTAGATAGCATAAGGCCTGTTTTGAATTACCAGTAGCAAACGATTTATAAATCACCCATGGTTTTTCCTGACGTACCCCCACAAAAATGCCCAAACCCATAGACCAGCACAAGCAATTGATAGCATGATATCATAAGAGTATCAAAACCAGCACGTCTGTGCACTGGTTCCTATCTGTAAACCAACAGCTCCACAGGAAAAATCTCAGCTTGAAACATTTAAATTAGATCATCTCTCTTTCTTGTTTCCTAAACTCCCTGTCATTTGGCCCTGTGACATTTTTAAATATTTATCACAAACTAAATGATCTGAGTGCCCAGCACAGTCTGCACAAGATAAACATTACTTTCTCCCTCTCAATTATGACTTCATCTCCTCCTGTCTCCTCTTGATGTGTTTATAGCTATTGTGTTTTCCTTTTTCCCCATCAGGAGAGCACTGAATAGGGAGCCAATATTGCCAAGATAGATGTGCACGCTTAACTTTACACCTCTGAGTCACCCCAGAGAGCCCAAGCTTTGGGCTTATTTCTGATATGTCATGTATGATATTTTAACAGTCCTTCTGTAACAAGGGGACTTAGGAATTCACAGCATCTCTCCTCCTAGCACAACAGCTGGTGCCAAGTACTTTGTTACAAAGACTTTCGTAAATGAAAATTCAAGCATTTACCTATTTTCTGTATCGTTTAACTGTGATTTTGGCAATTTCCAGACAAAAGAAAAAAAAAAAAAGGCTTTACAAAATGTCCTCCTGGGACTGGATATTTCGAGACACCATTTACAATCTGTACCTTTATCCTCGCTCAGCTCTGTTTCTTCTGATGATGACAGGCTGGCTACAGCCGAGGGTTTATTCTCATCTGTAAGAACCAAGGAAATGAAAGAGAAGTTATTCATTCCACAGCAAACTGATGGACCACTTTTCTGGGGAAAAAAAAAAGTGCAATGCCTTATTGAGGCAAAATACTAGACCTCAATTTGATTTACTGGGCTTCCATCCATTCACATTGCATTCACTGGCTATTACTGGTCTGCTTGTCTTCCCTAAGCCAGGGGTAAACTTACATCACAATACTGCCAGGTCGAGTCTACATTGAAATTTCTCATAATACAATGAGGGGAACAGCTATTAGTTTCTTGGGTAGGCTGGTGTTGAAATTTGCTTTGAGATTCCTTTTTTTTTCATTTCATCATCTATTTTTGAGAAAAAAAAAACAATTAAGCCATTCTTAACTTTAACCATGTCCATGAATCCCATTGGAATCAAAACGATTACATGCAAATTCTTTCCTGAAAATAGAAGCTTTCATGAACCAGGCCTGAAATTTAGCAAGTTCCTGAAAATCTGTGGCTTGGAGTTTTTGAATGGCAAAACATGTGGGTAAAACTATTGCAATTAATAGATAAAACTAGTACCTGAATTTAATATAAGTTTTTAACATTCCCTGTTGCTTTTTCTTGGCAATTTTTATCATTCTAAAACCTTTATAAGCCCTTGTTTTCATTCTAGACTTTCATTTTTCTTCAAAAGTCTTGCCTATGATGATTCTCACAAATCTTTTTTCCTAATACAGTAATTGAGTTTTTTTAACTAGCTTGAAACAAGAGCTCTGAGCCACCTGCCATTTTGTTTTTCCACGTGTTAACTGTGAAGTTCACTGATGAAAGACTGGAGGACAGACTTTAAAAAAACCACACAGTAATAGCTTAAAAATTTCAGGCTGGTCCTTGTACACTATAACTGGTTTTTTCACTACTGTATAATAAGAATACATAAATCTTTATGTAATGGACTGGGTAAGAATACAGTGTCTATTTTTTCTCCTACATTTTCTTCCACAATATCAAAGTATATGATTTGTGATTTGTCACACTCAGATGAAGGTTATGCCTCTCAGCTTAGAAAATACAAATAAGAACTTTAGCATTTGATGGGATTGCTCCTTACAGTGATCATTCATAGTGATTAGAAACGTTTTAAGCATACAACTGCGTATCTTAGAAAATCAGCTAATTTCCTACTGCCAAGAAAGGGCAGAGAAGCAGCAATCTGAAAGTTCCTGATCATGTTTTGTCTCCACGCAGAGTGGAAAGCAGCAGCAACTCATGAGGTGAATGTAACTAACTCAGGGTAGTGGCACACCTCTCTGTTCTTGTCCCTTTATGAACCAGTAGGGATAAATGTTAAGCCAAATAATTTTTCCTGTAACACTGTGTGCCTGTGACTGAGGAGGTGATTCACAGACTAAGTGTAGGGACAACACTATCTTTAGGCATGTACCTAAACCACATTCCTGAAGTATGACATTGTCTGGATCTGGGACCTAAAACATCT
>NW_008595401.1:55343-60939 GCF_000691845.1 Merops nubicus | reverse complement strand
CGCTCTTCAGGGGAGTAACAAAACATGACTACCAATACAAGATAGCAAAAGAATGTACCTCATGGCTCTGATAAACCAGTGCTGACAGCTCGTACCACAACAAGTCATAATGATGGTTTGGGGAAAAGCACAATGCATTTAAGACACCTCCAGCAGCAAAGTAGTAATTTAAAGAGGTACCTATTCCTTAATTCTCTTGGGAAGAATGAAATGTATCTCATTCAATCAAACTGTTTTGTGAATTACCAGGGAAATATGCACCCTGTTAGAGGTAATAGGGTTGATAAGCACAACGGGCTGTATTTGGCATCTGTGGACAGTTGTATAACCAGGTTTAACTGCAGGAACCTCTGCAGCTGGAACAAGGAGCTTCTAGCAATGCTAGCTCATAGGCAAGCTTGCAGCCAAGCAGTACTTGGTATGTTTAAAAGCTTCATATTGCTTGGGCAAAGATATTCCCCTGCCTAGTGAGACAGTCAAACCAGAGTAGCTCATTCCTCCCTTCTCCCTGGTCCCCTTGGCCTGTTTAAAATATAACTCACATGAAAGTGAAAAACCCAGGGAAAAAAAAACATGATTGTGGTCCAGCACTTACAAAATATCACTGCAGGTTCATCTTGGGAAGGATAAAGGGCCCAGGTCCAAAGTTTGATGAGGGCCATGGGAATCTTTTTGTACTCTTTAATACTCTGTGCCTCCACCTCCTAATTTGTGCTCCAAGTGAGGACATAAAGAAGAGGTGATAAAGAGGACATGAAACATAGAAGGACTTCAAGCACTTGCAGACAGCATCAGCTGTTAACACCTAGTTGCAGAAGACTGACCTGTGGAGTGCAGGGGGAAAAGCTGCACTTAACATACACAGGGCCCAATACACAGGACAAAAAGAAGGGGCCTCATCAAATGAATTCCTCATCTGGAGACAGCTGCAATGCAGTCTGCAGTAAGCAAACCAAGTCAGTCAAGAATCTAGGCCTTCTAAATTTTTTTTGCTGCATTTACTGGCTGGCCTTCTTCAGCTCAATCTTCCACACATTGGAAAAAAAATCTTAAATTCTGATTTAAAAATAAAAAAAAAGCGAAAACTGTTTCATGCTCTCTGAATTAAGCACATGTAGGCAACATCCTGCACTACAATGAGGAAAGAAATCAAAAAAAAACAACAAAAAAACCCAAACCCAAGCAAAAAAAGAAAAGCATTGTGTTCCATGTAATACTACAGTAAAAGCAATCAAGAGATAAGGTGATTTTGGCTATCACTTCAGCTCTTTTGTTAACTGATTAATTCCAGTTGTCTTTTGTGTTGAACAGAGTTGGGTAGGATGAAACACAACCATAAACAAACAAAAAATTTAAAAAAACCCCTTTTGCAACAGAGTGATACTTTTTTAAAACAGTGCCCTCACAATAATTTATAAGCTTGCCATCTGCAAAGCCTGCTGCTCGTGAACTCTGACATTCATTCACAGTGTATGCAATATCTTTCTGTGTGGATTTAAATTTTCATAACCCCTGAGACTTGTGTAGACAATTTATTAAAACTTGAAAATACCCTTTAAAAAATCTTCAGAAGTACAGTTTTCATCAAAGGCAGTCTGCCTCCTCTTCCTTCAAATTTCCTTTTCCCCCATTTCTGTTCTAAGCAGAGGGCTACTCTGTTGTAGACAGAGGCAAAATTCTTCTTTTCTAGTGAGAGGATTAGCTGGAGATAGTCCACTTTAAAGGGAGAATGTAGAGCTGGTGAGCTAAAGAGGGAATTCTGCATTACAGCACTGCAATGCATTTGTTCATAATGAATGGAGTTGAGTCCCTAATAGGAGAATTGCACAAGACCTGAGACAATCTGGTGAAAATGTACAAACATTCTCATCAATAGAATTGTTCACCAAGGTGGAGAAAAGCTCAGAGAGTCCCTTAAGGAACTCAGCACAAACCTGCTTCTTGGCTCTGGGCCTCGGGTTCTTCGGTATTTTGCTTCTCCTCTGTGCTGTTACCACCTATTGAGGAAAACACATAAAAATTATTTATGAGATAGCTTTTTACTGGTAACAGTGGCAGCAATATTAATTGTAACCAATTCAGCACAAAGTGCTAATTTACAGCAAGGCACTGTGATAAAAGGGGAGAGAGATAAAGTTATACTGAAAAAACCTGCAAACTTAACCAGTTACATTTAGACCAGTCATATTTTCACATCTCAAGCTGGGAAAGGGGGGTTAGAGTAAAGATTTTATCTCAGTAGGTGCACTGGAAGTATCTGTGTACCAAATAAAGGTATGTTTCCCTAAACACTGTCTGCAATGGTTGAAATTCCTTGATCTTATTCTGTGTAGTCCCAAAGATTTTTTTTTTTCTAGGCATATTTTCCTCCAGTAACATTTCCATGAGATCCTTGAAGTGGCTGCATTGCCACCTTGCAGAACCTACTTTAATGCCTGTGGAAGGTAAGACGAGGAGGGGGAGAGTCACCTAAATTTTATTTTAAAGCAAAAGGCACATCACCACTTGAAGTATAAAACAGCCTCACGAGCAACAGCAATGAAGAGAGCAAAATAAACCCAAGTAAGATTTCTAGGACTGAATGCATTTCCCCCCTTTTTACGTTCACATTCATTCCCAATATTCTTCCCTCGTTTGCTTTCAAATTCATTATCCATTTCCTTCCCTCCAGCTCTCTTTCAGAAGGCAGATACCACAGAGCAAATCCACCACGAAAAGCCACCCCGGGGACTGTCCATGGACGTGAAATGAAGCTCTCTCAACCTTTGCTTGGCCCGATTAGAACTAGATCAGGGTGTTTGTATTTTCAATGATGGAGAAGGTCCTTTTAGCTTCATAATGACATTAGAGGCTGCAGTGCAGCATGCTGGATTAGAGGTGATGGCTACACTCCCTCCCTCCTCTCCAGCACAGTGAGAAGAGCTGGGTACCCGCCTTAATGAGGCATTTGAAAAACCCACTGCTGAACGTATACACTGTGAGAAAGGAAATTAATTCCCAGACCTTTAAATGGCTTGAAAATGATACACATACTTTTTTGCTGCGATCTTTTCTGGCTCCTGGGTTTTTTCTGATTACAGTTTCTCTAAAGCAACACAGCTAAAGTTCCTCGTGCCTCCACCTCACTTTTACTGAACACATGGAGACTGTTGAAGAGAGCAGCAGTAGCCCACATGCAATTAGGTGGATGGAAGGGAAACAGAGAAAGTGTGTGTTTTCCAGAAGCACACGTACATCTGGTGGCACGCTGCTTTCAGCTAATACTGAAAGGCTGAAGTATGATGCTCTCCCCTCTCCAGCAGGCAATACATCCTGACATCCAGCAGATGGGACTAGCGGAGAAGTATTGCCAGGCTGACCCTGCACCGAGCCGCTCTCAGGAGGAGAGGAGGTGGGGCAGGAGTTTGACACCCCACCTGAGAGGGGAGAGCTGGCCAGGGAGCATCTGATGGCACTCAAGCCTCCTTCCTACTCTGTAACTCTTTATAATGATTTTAACCAGCCTTAAAGGATGATGAGCTATAGTGATTTCTTACCACATTAGTGAGTTGTAACATGTAAAAAATTGCATTACATAAATGACCAAAATGCCTTGATAAAACCAGCTGGCTTTTTTCCCCCCTCCCTTCCTTGATATCCAAAAGTGCTCCTTTCAAAACCAGCATTCAGCCTGTCCGTGCACAATAGGAGAACTGAATGCAAAAGAGGAAGTTAGCTGTACTACAAGAGAAACTTTTCTCTCTCTCTCCCCCTTTTCTTTTAAAACATGGACTTGGGACTCCGCAAGCTTTGCAGCAAGCAATCCATAAATACAGGGGTGAAAAAAAGCCTTTGCATCACCAGGATGTGTTTCAAGGGAATAAAGTCATCCAGCTCAGTAGCTGCAGAAAGGAACAGTACGTCCAAGACAATCCCATAACGCAACAGTGCAGTGACACTTCAAAAATCTTTACCACTAGGTCAGATCCAAAGAGAATATTGCATCACTGCGAAACAAGTGGTGCCAGAGCACAAAGGATTTAATTATAGCCAAGTGCAACATGTTTGGCTTTGCCCAGAAGGACTTTCCATTCAGAAAAAGCAGGTCAGGCATAAATGGTAACTATCAATATATCACTGAAAATCATTTCAGCAATTACCTCACTGCATTCACAACATCAAACTACATTTGTGGACAATACCTGGTTCTACATCCATTACATCAAGTATGATTAGAACCATGAGTTATTTGGCTAAAAACAGGTATTTCAATGATTTGTACGTGTTTATTGCCAAGGGACTACATTTACGGTTAAAGTCTCTTACACAGAGCAAACAAAGGAAAGTTTAAATGATAAATGATAATCTGGTTCATAAGATAAAGCACTTATTCATTAGTGTGTTTTGTCTACCCAAAGTCTACCATTTCACTGGAGAGTCACTGTTTAAAACTTGTCTAATAGAATGATAACTACAGCATTATATATTGGATTCTCAACATGTTTTTCAACACTTCATTTTGTCCCTTTAGAAAGAGAATGCAAAAGACTTTAAGCAGAAGATTCACCTCTTGTACTCTGACCCAGTCCAACAGACTGACTGGATCGTGACATGAAAATTAATCTCGATCAGCACATTGAAGGTATGTGTTGTGCCTCTCAAGCGACTCAGATAAAATTAGAGAAAAGGAGATGCTGAAAAATTAAAGAATGGACAAGCAATCCTCAAGTAAATGACCTGCAGAAGGAAGGGTTAAGCTCTGCTTGGCTTGGAGAATCTCTACATCTCAGGAGAAAGGGAGGAAGCAGAGTATGAATGCACCGATAAGAAAGCAAACTATAGGGTGGAAAAGTGACTAATCCCAGAGTGTCTGACAGTTTTTTCCAATTTTAAAAACCATTCTAATGAGCCTCTCACTGAGTGTCTTCTACTGATGAAGAGTATTTCTGCAATTATTGCTCTCTACTGGAGCTGGGTGCAGAGCAAATGGAAAGGTTTTTAAGTAGCAAATGCTCAAGGCAAAGAGCTAGAAATATATTCTACAACGGTATTAAGCCAGTTTTTCACCATATTTTTATTCACCTCATCTCTCCTCTTCTCCAAGCAGAAAAGCCAGACCCAGTGCATCTCCCCTGAGTTTTCCCCATGACATTATTAACAATAAAAAAGTCTTTTCCACTGGATGGCTTCTACAGTATCTGCCATCCTTCTCTTTCCACTACTGCAGCCATTGGTGATTGCATTTCCTTTAGGTGAAAGCTGTCCTGACAACACCTGCTTTTCTATTACACTAGTAATTGAACAGCAATCTGTCATTCCATCCAAAGGAGACAGAAAAAGTGGCCAATGACACATCGTGTCATTTTAGGCCAGCAAATCTAAATGATTTTAAGCCACATCAGAAGACAAATGGGATTACCTGTTTCTTTTCCCCAGCATGGCAGTCAGTTGAAAAAAAACAGGAGTTTGAGAATTACAGTAGCACCGTACAAGCAAAATAAGCACACCAGACACTAAAATACCTACTTCTGGCCATATATTTTGCTCTCTCTTGCCAAGCTGACTACTGCCTGATAGGCACCTGCTCTCTCCTCTTGGCCTTTTTCTTCGAGATCAG
>NW_008595401.1:0-55312 GCF_000691845.1 Merops nubicus | reverse complement strand
GTTGCCTTTTGCTTCGAGATCAGCAGGAAAATTCTGTGCCCCCAAATGATATATACCCTAGTTGATATGTGGTGGAAAACAGGCTAAACAGTGATCAATCAGCACACTCAGCAAGCTGGCAGAGCAAGCAGCACTTTTAACTACACTGGAAAAGCGGATCCTGTACGAGTGCCTGCCCACTTGGTGCTAAGGAGAGAGAGGTATTCTGCATGCACAGTGATACATGCCAGCTGCAGCAGCAGCCCCAAAACAAAGCAGATGATATGATAAATAATAAGCCTGCAGTCAGATGGAAGAGGGGCTGGGACAAGATCCCTATGGAAGTCTAGAGGAAACACTCTCAGCACCAGGGCAAGTTTTAGTATTCTTCCCATTTTCTCTGCCAGAGCCTGGAGGCACATGGCTTTTTACATCTTTCACTGTTCTTGTGACAAACACAGCAAATCAAAAATATTAATAGCCTGCTGGCCTCTTGGCTCTTCCCATTTCAGAGCTGAGCAAGTGCCAGGTTCGCTCCTACACCTACTCCTCTTCAGCAGTACCTTTCTTCACAAGCAGTCAGCGACGTCTTAGAGCTGAGGCTGAAGCCAACGTGTCAAAAACTGGTGCAAAAAGACATCTCAAAAACTGTTACAAAAAAGACGTTTTCCAGAGGAAAACAGAATTGCAGGGAATGTATTTTTAGTTAAAGGAAGGAATTCTACATAACCAGTACAAAACAGGCTACTTCTACCCCTCCAACATAGATGTTATTAATAATAAGATTGTTTTCACTACTGAGAAAGCTGTATTTCTACCACTGACAGTGTGTCAACAATCAGAGTAAGGTTCCTTCAACCAACCTCCTCCTTCCTGAAGTAGAAATCAAAGAGACAGAGGGCCAATGGCTCAGGATCACATCTTGTCTGCCACCCTCACATATCTGTGTATGTACCAAATCCCCAAGGCAGCAGGCCTAACCCTGTTGCATCCCCATGGCTCATGCCATGAAAGTCTGGGTGCACCCTCTGGTTCCTGAGTGGCCAGTGACCACACATCTCTCCTGCTGTCTGGCCTGAGAATCTCTCTTCAAGCTGGGCCACGCTCCTGTGACAAATGCAAATCCAAACCAAGATCTGGCAGATAAAGGATGCCAGTTTTGAATTATCTTTTTCACAGCTCAAAAATATTGCTATGGTAATCACACTAATGATATGAAGGTCCTTCTAGGATAACAGGGAAACTAATTAATGAGCAAATTAAAAATATAGACCTTGATCTTACAGCTGTTGCATTCTGCACACATGAGTAGATATGCTGACTTCAGTGAAACTCCTAAAATGCAAGAAGTGCATGTATAACCACATATATATTCAAGATCATACAGCCTGCAACCATTTTCAGACTATTCCAGTAGCAAAATGATATCAGACATAAAACAAGAGGCACATACACACAAAAGCCATTATCGTAGAACTACAAACATATTAAAATGAATCATGAGGGTGGTGGCCTGAGGTTACTGAACATTTTCAGTTTGCATTTTAATTTCTTTTAATTAAATTATGATTTAGGTCAGTTTTAATCACTACTTGCATATAACCCCTTTGGGGTAAATTTTAAGAAGGGTTAGTAGAGAGTTATCTGCAGTAATTGTTTAATGGAGTTATGAGACTTCTTCCCTCTGTGCTGCTTCAACAATCTCCCCCGACCGCGCCGCTGTCGATGCACCCGGCCCAGCAAAGCTGTCGCTGTAATAAATAACAGGTTCTCATTTTCATGCAGCATTTTGTCAAGTATTGTGGAGGAGTGTGGGAAAAGAATGAGAAAACTGTAGCTCACGGGGATTATCTCAGAAGTTAAAAATAACACAATTGTGTTTCACCTGTTTAACGTCCTGAGAAATACAGGTGCCTAATCTAAAGCCCACTGTAGTCACTAGGTAGGTTCCCCTCACCCCACTCCTCCACGGATCACAAGGCAAGTAATTAGCTTTCATTATACCTTCTCTGGCTAGGGAAGAGCCAGGGGACAACAGCTACAGCATCAAATTAGGTCCTTGGAAGACAGGAGGACTCAGATATGTCCCAGCCTACTTCATTCATAATAACGTCGCTGGGAACATTGTGCTGTTTTTGTTCCTGGGTGCAATTCTTCTGTTTGACATACAGTGTGGCTCAGATTTTTCAATACAGGTGCCTGGCAAGATACATCTAAAATTTCATTGCCAAAGATGCTGATCATAGCAATTGCTGACAATCTACAACTGTGGCTGTTCAAAGCAAATGAAAGCAGACATCTCCTGGAAGCCTGAGCTGTCCAACACAACTGGAATATGGACATCACACCCGAGACATCATACGCAGCCCGTGCAGAGGACAAAGATACAGCTGGCATTTGGCTGCAAAAAATGCACACGCTGTGCTGCATAAGCACTATCAGTGTTATCAGAGTATGCAAAAGTGGGCAGAAATTGCTCCTGTGAGTTGATGCATGTTGAAGAGCAGGCAGAGGCAGAGCTCGGAGCAGAATGGAGGAGCCCAGACTCCTCGTCCTACAGGCAGTCCTAGCTAAGAGACAGAGAATGAAAGGGACCCTACACATGTATGAACACAAATTTTATCGTTATTACATCAATTTACTACTCATTCATACTTTCCTGGTGTGCCTAAGAGAGGAGATAACCGTGCACCGTTAAGGCCTGTGGCACAGCTTCTTTTCCAAGCCACAGTCAAAATAAAACATGAGACTCATGCCATTTTTTTTTTTTGCATACAGGTCACAAAATCATGTGGTGTGGCAACGTATCAAAGTGAAGAAATGGACAGAGGAGCCACAGGGGAGATAATGCTTGTTAAAAACCAGCGTACAGTGTGAACCAAAACGTGCACTATTTTGCATCAATATTTCAGAATTAAGGGACTAGCCCTGTCTTCTGCACTGGACCTGAACAATCACGATGGTTTACTGTTATTCACATCACAGTTAGGAATGAGAAATGAATTCCTTGACAGATGAGTCCCCTGCAGGTACGCTGGTTTGTCACCGTGTATAACTCCCCTCTGACAACATTGCATTAGTCACTTTAGTAACTTAGTATTTTGCACCGTAGCTCATCTCAGGAGAGAGAAAATCCACTCTGAAGCATCTAATGTGGAAAGAGGAATTGCAGCTCTTTGCCTGGTACGGGTTACACACACGTAGATTCAGCTGCTGAAAGAAACCAAAATGGGCAAAGGGTCAACATAACAGGGCTGCACATCACCTGTGGGGACCAAAATGAGCCACGTTCTCAAAGCTGTCTTGTGTAGGCACTGCACAGCAATTCAGTGAAACAGGAGAAACTACTTCAGCAACAAAAAGAATCTTCTAAGAAGGGTTTGCTCAGAGAGCAAACACAAATAGAAATACAGATAACACCCTGGCTTTCCCCTGGCTAACTGGAAGGTGATCACCAGATATCCTGAGAGCTGTAATCAGTCACGACAGATGGTGGACTTCAAAACAGGAGTGAAAAAAGAAGCTATCAACCAAAGTAGATAGGGGTTAATAGCATCACTTCAAATATAACCAGTCTGCATTAAGGTGAAACATTTCACAGACATGTTTGATACACACGCTTCCCAAGGAATTTCTTCTGCAGTACTTCATCTTCATTTAAAATTTTATTTAAGGATTTGGTTTGGTGGCAAAAAGAACACAGAAACTTCTAAGCTATCTTAATAAGAAGTAGTACTTTTGAGGCTGAATAAGAGAGTGTGTGTTTTTGAAGTATAATTATGTGTCTAGATGTTCATTTTTAGTAGATTATGAGTGGAGCAGAAATTTACTGAAGAATATTACTGCCCTGTGGGATGCAAGGAAGAAATGTAGCTACAATTTCTCAAATGATAAAAGAATTGGAGGAACATTTAAAAACTAATCAGAAGTCAAATCTCGTTAATAATAATCCATACCTTACTGGGAGAGACAATCAGGCCTGCACAATGTCAGAAGGCCCTTAGAAAAGATGCTTTGAACATCACTGTATAACTGCAACACACAGCAGCTGTTGCATGCACCCCAAAGCCCCAGGAAGGATTAAACCCACCTTGGAGGAAAGCAGCACAAGCCAAGCACTGTTGACTTTTGTGGGTGCATACACTACACATCTCTCTGTGAAGCTGGGCAGTGAGCAGTAAAGCTGTAAAATCTGTGGTATATAAAGGAGAACCAGGAAGGGGAAGCCTCATGCTAATCTCACAATTAAAGAATGAAGTCATAAAAATGAGTTTTATTTTCTAGCCCCAGGACTATGCGCTTGTGGTCCTTGGAAAACAGCTTTTGGAGAGAAGGTATGAAGAAGCCAAGGTGACTCCCTCTCAGTGACAGTGAGCAGTAAAGCTGTAAAATCTGTGGTATATAAAGGAGAACCAGGAAGGGGAAGCCTCATGCTAATCTCACAATTAAAGAATGAAGTCATAAAAATGAGTTTTATTTTCTAGCCCCAGGACTATGCGCTTGTGGTCCTTGGAAAACAGCTTTTGGAGAGAAGGTATGAAGAAGCCAAGGTGACTCCCTCTCAGTGAGCTACCTATTCTAGTCGCCGTGACCTTGAACCAATTTGCTGTCAAGAGAAGATGAGACTCCGTTTTGCCTCATTTCTGCTGTGTACTCCAGTCACTAGATTGACATCTCTCGTGGACAGAGCTTCCACTGAGAGAGGCAGGAACCTGCTGGTGAGTCTCAGACTCCTCACACCATCAAGCAACATTTCAGACATTTGATGTTGCCCCTGAAAGCCAAAGGGTCGATAGTGTGATGACCCCACTGGGCAAAGGAACTAACTCTGCCAACTATCTTAAAGGTGATTTGTGTTACTTTTGACCTTCCTGGCTTAGTCTATTCATCAAACTGTTCTCCCTCCCACCAAGTGAGCAGAAAGCAGACAAAGTTCATCCTGAAGGAGCGATTCCAACAGACCAGCTCCTCGTACGCACACGGAGCCTCGGCTAAGTTGACTGCATGAGACCAACCACCTGTCAATCTATCAGGAAGAGTCTGGTCATTCATTCTGGGAGACACTTATGAGGAAAGCTGGAGCAAGACAACTTGCAGAGCTCCAGTTCTGTCTTCACATCCCTCGAGGGAGGGCAAGGAGGATCCTGACCTCGGGAGGCACAGAGATGGCTTTTACTGCATGGATTGATTATCTTTCTCTTGGAGGAGGGGAAAGATCAGGCATTGGTGCTCTGTTATTAGATGTGTTAGTTGTCTTTGATAGAATATTGATCACCTGCAGACCACGGTGGGAACGAGTGGGGCAGCTCTTGGGCAGGCTGCGTTTTGTATCTGAGAATTGCCATGTGGCAGTTTTGCTGCTCCCACTGTCAAGAAAATCCATTGCACACCCCTCACCATTTAGTACGTACAGGAGGATATTTGGGGAGGCAGCTTAGAGAAATAAGGAACGTTTTAATTTTTTGTTTTGTTAGGCTTTTGTAAAAATTTTTTGCTCGGTGACAATCAGTAGGATGAGAACAGGTGATTTGTGCTAACTCGTGGTTGCTCTGCTGTGACAAGTACTGCCATTTTGTCTATGTAATTACCTCAGGATTGTGTTATGAAGCTACTGAAGTAAGACGTGCTAAGTTTTGTTTAGTGCTGAACATATTTTTCTCACCTGAGACTTTTACAATCACTCAATCACTGAGTGCACCTGACCGAGGAGAAAGGCAAAATTATCACTGGCTGATTTTACTCTCCCAGGACTTGGGAAAGATGGGGGTGAAAAAAGAAAAAGGAAAATTACACTGCATGTTTACACATGTCAAACCTGAAATACTGCAGGGAACCTGGGAGTAAAGAATGTTTCTCCATGTATTCAGCCTATCCATTTCCCCAGACAATAACCCAGGGTACAATGAAAAACTACTGACTGTGGTCCCTGACAGGAGAATCTGCTATGCAGTTCACACTTGCTTTTCTCTATCAGCGGTCTGAAGACAGAGAACAATATATCTAATACCATAATAACAGACACCATTAATACTTTAGAGGTTCAGTATAAAATTGCTTTCATTAGCATGTCAAGTGTTTATTTTAGCTTACTGCAAAACAAGCCTCTTACATACAGCCACTTATTTGACTTTCCTTGATTGCAGAGAGGGTTATAATGAAGGAGCCTCCTTTCCCTGGTCTTCTGTGGAGATTTTTCCATGCACTGAAAAGATATTGCTTCATTACCACTAGCCAATGAACCCGCTTGGCGTGCTGGAGAAAAATATTACAGCAGAAATATTACTGAACTCAGTGGAATAGTTTTTACAGACTGCCACAAGGGCATGCATGAGGCTGTTAAAATAGCAAGTTGTATTCTTCAGTCTAAAAGGACACTTAAAACTAAGCAGAGGGAAAAATACCCTCTTCTTCCTATGCCTCAGTGTGTTTGTTAAGTATTTCACTTTTGGTCATGTTGCCAAGGGGAAAATAGTATCTTATGTTAAAGGTAAGTATCTTTGGGCTTGCTTTTATTGCTATAAGCTATGGTTTGTTTTTTGCTTGTTTGCTGTTTTTTTGTTTTGTTGGGTTGATTTTTTTTTTTTCCCAAACCTGGAGTACCTAAAGCACGTGAACTATCCCAAAATTAAAACATGCTGAACAGAAAGCACTTCAGTTTTGCCACAAGGACAATTCAACAAAGTTGATCTCAGGCAGAGTTTGGCTTCATTGTATTTTATTTGAGGCTGCTCATATGCGTTAGCTACTCAAAAGTTCTTTTAAAAAGGAAAAAGAAACAAAAAAAAAAACCCAACCAAAAAAGCCCAGAGAAAGGCAGTTTTTTGGAAGTAAAGACAAACTCCTACCTGAATAAAATTACTCGGACGTAGCTCTGCTTCATGTCACATATTCACAGCTTTCATAATGTTCAAGGCTCCCCATTAAAAGTTCTTTTAATTAGTCAAAACCAAGAGGCAATAATTGGAACAGCAGAAATGTAATCCTGTTCTCAGACAAACGTGTACAAATCCCATTTTCTCCACTGGCAGTGGCTGGCAGGTGTGTCACATTAGACTTCAGCCGCCCGGCAGCTTTGGAGGAATTCAGTGTCTGGAGCCTGACTCCTCTTCAGAGCAGAGGCACAGGTAATGCCACGGAAATCTGATTCAGGTTTCTTCCCCAGCCCCTCTCAGCAAACACTTTAATTAACTTTTTTTCCCCCCCAACACAACCACCCTCCAATCGAAATTTAGACTGTCAATCCCAAACATTACAGGGCTGATTCCTGCCTAAGGAGAAGAGGACTCCATCACTGGTGAGATTAAACTCTGCAGCAGTGATGATGTGTTACAGGCCCCAATTCTGCATCAGCAAACTCTACTGTACAGCATCAAATTCAAGGAGTTCAGGCATATTACAGCTCGAGGGTAATGCAATCATTCTATTGCCATACTATTTACTTTACCCTTCCAATGCATTTGCCTGTGCTCCACAAAGTGAACTGTAGGTCACCAGGAAACATCGACAAGCACAGTAAACTAGGAAACCATAGCTAGCAAGCCACAGAAACAGTAAGTGGAACAACATCAGTTATTTTTCCAGTGGAAGGCAAACCTTACAGTTTTTCAATACTTTTTTTCCCCCTCTCCTTCTGTTCTTTTTTTCTTTTCAAGACACCGATACAATGAAAGCTTTTAGACACACTCCATATAAAAACATATCATAAGAACTATGATTGTTTCGCCTATTTCGGGATGTGGGGAACGACACCACGCTCCCACACACCGTTTAGCCTGCATACAAACTGACGTGTGGTTTGTCATCACTGAATTCTCTAATCCAAACATAAAAATGGCTTTTTAATTTCAGCTGGGTTTAGTGCAGCATGAAAGGAAAGACGACCAGTCAGGATGAGATTTCTTGGGTCCCCCCACACCTTCCAGGCGATGACAGCTATTGCTTTAAGTACTTGCCATTAACAACCAGTCACAATGTTAGTGACAGGATGTTACTAGCAGTTACTTAAAGTGATAGATGTTAACATTTTTCTGCTCTTTATGACTCACACTATAGCCCAGTCTGAATATTTTAGGAGCTGAATGCACAACGCTGGGTCAAAATGATGAAGATCATAGAGCCACTGGTTGAGGTGCAGAATGAGACATGTCATTTGAAGAACATTAGGTCAAAGAGAATCCATGATAAGGAACTGTCATGGATTAAAGATTGAGGTTCATCCCTTTAACTATTTCATGTAAGGGGAATTCTCTAGCACTGGGGCATTTTGCTCTTCCACACATAAGAGAGCAACATGAAACCCTGAACTATGAAAATAAGTCTTTGATGTTAACATCTTTTAACAACTCTTCCAATGAGATACAGATTAAGAAAAGATACTTTGATCCAACTTTAGAACAACGTAGACCACATTTATGTCCATACACATGGACAGGCTGTCCTGTGAAGACTCAAGTGCAGGAAACCACTCCTACAGGAACCACACTACAGGCATAATGTTAAGCACCTGTGACTTCTGACCACGGGTAGATGTAATATATGCCATAAGGTCCAGAGTCACAAATCAAGTAACTGGAGTGGGAAAGGATACAGAAAAATTTCTTGTAGAAAAGGAAAGGAAGAATTTTATTGCTCTGTGTTCTGCAGCAGGTGGCTGATGTACCTGACCAACTCAACCAACCAGACCATGACCCAAGCCCTGCACAACATGCATTACATTTTATATTATTAAGTTACATGAAGTCAGAATAGGTTACACATAAACCAGCAACATTTTCTCATTACAGATCAGCAATAATCAGCTGCCCATAACATAAAAATAGCATTTGTAACTCTGAATCTACCCTGATAAGAAATACTCTTCAGAAAAATAACAATCTCATGATCTAGGCCAAAAGAAACTTTCCAAGTGTGTATGAGCAACGTTCTAAAATGAAAGTCTTCCAGCTCTTTCCCAAGAATTCAGAGTAAACCTTTCCCCTCAAAATGAAAAATTGATTAATAGCTCTGAAGAGCTGTCATACCACCTACCTTCAGCATCACCTTGGAGGTCCTCAGGCTGCTCTGCGTTGCTCTTTGTGGGAGATGGTGGTTGGCCTTTTTCTTCCAATCCTTCTTCAAACATTAAAAAAAAAGTAAATTGCATATATTATTTTGAAATTGATTTACTGTATCAAATATTACTATGTGTGATACCACAACTGTGAGTACATAATATCCCAGCACTTCACTCAGTACCCAATGTCTATCTTTCTATTATAATTACTGCATCAACTCTTACAAAAGTCATAATAGGTATCTGGCAGCTTGGACTGGACATTCCCTAACTATCACGTGACAGCAGTGAAGAAAGCTCATACTAAAGTAACATATTTCTTCACAGGGCCTTAATCTCTTCAGAAATAAAAAGCTTAATAATGTTTTAATTTGTAGTTTTTACCATAATATATATCATCCTGCACTATGGAACTGTGGAGAAATAATCTGAACGAAATGATTTTTCCCTCTCAGCTCAATTCTCCATTCAATGTTATAACACAGTAAGAAATGAATATTGACTGAAATTAATAATGAAATGAAAGGTAAGGAAGCAAGTTTGATAGTGAAGTAAAGTTAAGGAAATGAAAGCTTTATGAGATAGGAATGTTCTGGCTGAAAAAATCTATTCCAACCTTTTCGGCCAGAAAGCAACAGGAAGGTGGAGGAAAAAGAAGACCTCTTCAGTGACAACAGCAATTGAGGGCAATTAAGTTTAAGAACTACCCTATCTGAGGAGTCCCTCTACATAGGGACAGAAGTTCACAGTGTTTAATATCAGCTGGTTAAACTTTAAAAATTCTGAACTTTTTCTACCACATTTTCAAAATATTCTGTCATCTTCACACAAAGGATGAAATTACTCTTTGTTTGCTACGACAGACCTCAAGGCACAAGGGGTAGCACAGAAAGCCTGTTAGTACAAAAGACAGGCCAAGCTTGAAACTGATCATAAAAGTAATGTGTAATTTAAATAATTAAAACATTCTTCAAACATCGCTGCTTATCCATGAATGCAGAGGATGGCAGACACTGAGAAAACTCAACTCACTGCACCTATCGAATCTGTTTCACTGCAAGGGGAAAATGACTTTCTGTCACTTGACTTTCTGTCAAACCTCCTGGTTACTTGTGGCCACCTGAGGGCTTGGGTGAAGGAGAAGCCTAAAGAAAACATACTTTTGCATGTGCTGGAGAGAAACCTTGACCACAGGAAATTTAGGAAGACATAAGAACTTGCTTGATTTACTTCTGTTGCCGTGCTGTGAGAAAATAAGAATCATGGTATAACCTCAAACTGATTAGCTAATTAGCAACTGGGAAAAAAGCTACCTACATGTGTATTATAAATTGCTTAAGTGTTCTGAAAAATCCCATCTCTTCTGCTGTCATACATACCCCACACAATCATCTGCTCTGTATGTTGCTGGACTTCTAAACAGCTCTCAGCAATCAGGTGCCCAGTTCACATAAAGGACCCACCTCTGCTAAGTCTCTGTTTTACCTTCTAGCCTTCCATAACTACAGGTATCTAGAACCAAAATGCTAAAAGTTTCCAAACAGGAGGTATGAAGGTGAGTGAGGATGTGGAAAGGGAACTTGCAGGGTCGAGGGGAATATTGTGTTTGTTCCAGAGACAAAAATGGAGTGAATCGTTGGCTTTACATGGAGCCCAGGAAACTCGGGAACATGCTCTCCCTGCCCTCTTGGGAAATTATGCCCAAAAAAAGAGAAGATCCATGGTTTGGGAAGCTGGTAGGAATTTAAATGAAGCAACAGCTCAAAATGTCAACAAATGATCTGTAAGAAATTAAATTCCATCTCACTTCCTTAATTTTAAGGAATGAGCATTACCCAAAAAAAGCCAAACTGAATATTGTTCTTAAAATTTCCTTCTAGAACAGAATGCCATGTAGTTCAGAGCACGAAGGGCCCTTAGCAACCAGTAAATAAAGCTGGTTACTGCAAAGCAGAACATGCTTTCAGGTTTGGCGTGGTATCGGGGTAGACCTTTCCCACAGCACTAACATAGGACATGTCGTGTCATGTCACGACATTTGCTCATCTGAATTTGAAATACAAATACAGTATTTTGAGGAAAGCAAGGGGTTTTAAGTGCTAAGATTAATTTGTTTCTGGTGTGGTGGGAATGTAGGAGTAACCACAAGAAATGCTGTGGGGAAGAATCAAGGCGAATAAAGGCAAGTTCGCTAACCTTTTAAAGGGGTTACTAGGGAGCAGTGGTGATGGAGGTCAACAAGAACTTCAACACAAAAGAGAGATCCTGAAAAAACCCAGGCTTTTAAAGATTGATTCCTGCCAACAGTCTTCCATTCTTTTAAAAAATAACTTGATTATTTATAATGGACCATATTGATGTATGACTTCTTTGGTTCTAATGCCACTCTGAACTACCTGCTAGGTTCCCTTTTTGGGTTGACAACAATTCACACCAGGGGACCGAATCAATAGGAGTGTTTCAATCAACACTCGCCCCTCTAGTGATGAATTTTATCGTCTAACCAATCTGTGAGGCTTCCTCATGTCAAATGTCAATCAAGCTTAAGTGTAAATGTCCAGCCAGGTCTTCCAGGAGTATCTGAACACATTAGATAATACAACCAACATCTTAATTGACAGCACGAAGACAGAGAGGGAGGAGGCTTACGTCCAAAGAAGTCAGAACTGTTACTATCTCAAAAGAAATGATCTTTCTGCACTCTGTAAAGAATCTTAAAATGCTCACAAAGGGATGGAGAGGCACTGTCCCAGGAGAACAGGATTTCAATCACAACTTCAGTGCTTTTTTAGCAGCTTTCCCTCATTCCAGAGACAGAAAAGGATTTGTGCAGGCTTCAAAACAATGGCTTTTTATTATGGTCAAAATACAACTCTTAACCCTTTCTCATCTACAACAGTATGTATGTCTTTCAGAAGCATGAGCCAAATATTACAGATATTTTGCCTGCAAATTTCTGTGTAAAAACAGCACACCTAGACAGATGTCTGAACATTTAATACTAAAAGCTTTCCTAATCGTGATCATCTGTCCAAAAAGGTTTCTGAGCGCTAACACTGGGAGAAATGACTCTTCTTTATAGACTAATTCAGAGGGTCAACAAGCCACTTAAATCTCACAGTCTGTCTCCAAGTAAGCTATTCCCCAAATCCCTCACAACTCCCAAATCACCCTGGTTACAAGTGATTGCTATTTTCATCTCAGAAAAAAAAAGAGAAAGTCTCTCTCCAAAAAAAAAAAGACGTCCAAGTATAAGAGTGTGCACAGGGGGACATACAAAGAAATTCTGCATTTATACAGTGTTGATTATAATAGAGCTTCCCTTGTCTGTGTGAACGAGATCCTTCACCCTGCCGTTCTAGCTGGCTGTGGCTTCTGAGGTAATGAGTAGGTGGTTAATTGGGGAAGCTTAGGACAGAAGTGGGATAACCAGCAGGGCATTTACCACAAACAACCATTAGATGGGAAATGAGAGACAGCAGCATGGCAACATTCATACAGGTGAGGTTAAAAGGTTTCGGTACCTGCTGGAGGGTGAAGCTCAACAGGTTGAGGGAGAATATAGATACAGAGATAAAACTTTTCTCTGCATTTTTTTTTTTTTTTAAATGGTAAGAGAATTAACTTATGTCAGTGCATAATAATGCAATACTATTCTGTAGGAATCTGGACCATGCTTCTCATAATAGCACACGCTTCTGTAATTTCCACATGCAGCCACTGCAATTGTGCACACAATTATGGCAGCATTAGGGCTTATTTTGCACGCTTCTGTGCCTGGATATGTGAATCTACGGGTATAAAAGCAAAGTCCTTCAGAAGTTAAAGTTTAAAATAATCTTCCCTTAATGAAGCTTAAAACATTAAGCACCATGACTTTGCGGTGTTAAATCACTGAAGTTAAAGGCAGACAAGCCCATTAGGTCATCTGGTCCTTCTCCTTGCCTGTGTAGTAAATCACTCACAAAGGAAAGCTGACAGGTAGCCCTGCCCAGGTCCATACCCACTACTGCTACATCTGCCCTTTTGACTCAAGCCATTCTAACAGCAACCTGTATGACATATGATAACACCAAAGCTCTTTGAATTAAACGGTGCCATTAAGTCAGCAGCTGCTACAAGACACAGCATCCAGAATTACAAACCCATGGGTTAATATCTGGTGAGTCAAACACCATGAAAAGACTGGTCTTGAGTGTATATGTTTAATAAGACTTTATTTTTAAATGCTTTTCTTATTCTAGTACATCCCACATATGCAGTGATCAACTCACTGAAATGATCACTCATGCTTGTTGATTTTATAGTATTAATGTAGCTATTAATGGAGATTATCTGGCAGATGTAATTAAGATATTCTCTTATTTATTTTGAAGAGAAATCATAGAAAGAAAAACCTTTCTGCATGTAATGAGATACTTGCACTTTGGGGTGGTAGAAACACAAGACAGATTACTCTCATAGAGTGTCCATCCCTCAATAATACACACATTTAGTCATCTGTTATTCCTTACTTCCAGCTAATTCTCTAGCTGTTCCCAAGGCCTGATCTGGTGTGCACTGAAGTCAATGGACATATTCCCACTGACTTCAGCTGACACCAGACCAGGATCGGGTTTTTTTCTCCCTAATTCTTGCCACAAGGTTTAAATTAGGACTGATTCTGTAACCTCTACTTTATTCTACTACATTCTTCAAATGGAAATCAGTACAGACACAATGGCTCTACATCTCATTTGTGTCCCTGCGTTACTCCATGTTTTCTCCTGGTTTGACATTGGCCCTCAGAAACACCTAGCCAATAGGAAGTTGGAAGCACAGGAATTTAGGTGAAATTTAGAATATTTGAACTTCTGCCAAAGGTCCTACAAGTATATAGTCTGCAACATGTGTTCTCCAGAACTCCACTTTTTTGTTATTGTTGTTTTTCCTTTTTTCTTTTTTTTCCCCTTAGGCACAGGAATTGGAGAAATAGACCCAAAGCAGATTGGATATGGATAGCTCAAAAAAACTAAAGTCATCAATATTGGTGCCAACTGCTGACTCCATCTGCTGGAGTCATGACCCATGAAGTCAAGTGGAATGAAGAATGATTATTCAATTAATACCTTGAAGTGGTGACTAGAAGCTGCTACTCTATTTTTCCTTTAGAACAGTAAAAAGCAGATATCCTTCAAACTGATGAAAATCTGAGCATAAAAATGAAAACTCTCCTCAATGCAGAAATTATGTATCTATTTACAGTTCATGCAAAAGCAGTCTACAATCATTTAGATGTCCATATACAAATTGGTCAAAAGTGCATAACTTTTGTATATCTGCCCCCCTACTGAAGTAGATATACAAAAGATACTTCTCTTTTGCCATGTAGGTATTGATTGCTGAGAATCAATGCACCGATTCCCAAAATATCACCAAGATAAAAGAAACAACCAAGGACGTGCTGTTGAAGCTCACAGAGCACCCTACAGACAAACCTGTGAGGGAAGCTATGATCTCATCTATCTTATAGGCACAAAAAACCAGACAGGGAGGGAAATATCTTCCTCAAATGACTTAATTCAGTGATAATTTCCCAGAGCAGCTATGTAGCTTTACCTAAATTAATGAAGCTGTGAAGGATACAAGGCAAGAAAAAAGAGACTAGCTATTAAGTGGAAATGTACTTCCTTTTAATTCTAATTTAAAATGCTTTAAAAAAAAAATCAATGTAATTTGCATAATCTCCATAAAAGCAACAAGACGAAAAATGCAAAATAATTGAGCTTATAAAAGTACACATGCCATGATAACTGTAAAAAATGGAACGGAAAATCTTAGATGAATACTGCAAATTCAACTGTATGATAATCTTTGGCAAATGTTTGTCATATAAGACAGTCTTTATTTTTCTACTTTTATGTATGTATGTACAACAATATCAATCACACTAATTGTATTAAAATTTCTAAAAGTTCCTATCCAGTAATCTCGACACCAAAAAGTAATTATAATTATATGTAATGAAATCAACAGGCCAGAACAGCCATAAAAGAACGTGCTAATCCATCAGTGTAACATGTATCTATCTCTGTATATCCCTGTTTTCACATCTAGGCACATACACCATTCTTCAACTATTTCTAATTTCTAAGCCAATTAACTGGTTGCATAAATCATCATAATCCATTTGTCTTTTGGACAATCTTGCCAATTTAAGCAGCCAACATACTGCTTCAAAAGCTTTTACCTCTGTTTTCTGGCTGGTATATCTCTGCCTTTCTCCATGTGGCTTTCCTTTCTGATCCTGTATCTTCTCATAAAGAGAACTGGACTCCTGCAGAGTGGGAACAGGTTCACAGGGACCTGGGGGCCAGTGCACAGGCCTGGTGCACAATCACAGATAGGTGCTAGCTGGTTAGAAAGCAGAGTAGGGGGAGCTATGCTGCGAATAGAAGGAGGTCCTTCACTGCACAGAAGTCTCTTATGGCACAGAAGATGCTCATTGAGAACCTCTTGGTGAAGGTCAGCAGGGAAAGTAACATGGAGTGCTGTGGTGGAAGCCTCTTAGAAAAAGCCTGATCAAGAAGATTAAGTGGATAAAGCTGTCTACAAGAAACTAGCAGAAGTCTTCAGACTGGAAGCTTTTCTCCTCATGGGGGATAGCGAGTCCTCTGTCCACTCCTTCTCGTGTTCCTCAGGCCTGCCATTCCTTTATACCTATCCACCATTTCCACTTCAAATCCACCCACACCCACAAACCCTAAACACTGGCACTTGTTCTACATAGAGAACTAGGAGGGCTAGGAAGAAAGTCTTCAGAAATACTCTGCAATCAAGTTCAACGTATTTAAGAGTTTGGGGGAAAGTTTTGCTATCATTTTCACTGCAAACAAATCAAAGCCACTAATCAGAATTGCAAATGGCTCAAGAATTGCTGTATTCACACCTTTTTATGAAGAGACTGCAAAATTTTAATTATTTCCCATTCATGTTCAAACTAGTTATTAATAAAAAGCAACCGACTGTCACCCAGAGGCTCGTAACAGATGATGACATTAAAAAGAGAGTCTCACTTGTGTGCTATTTATTATCTGGGATGGTTCACCCTACACTGTGTTAAAAACCAGAGATGACTGTCGTAACATTGGCAATAAATGATTGGCACTGCTTATCACAGCCATGGTAATTAGTTTCAAGAATTCTTTCAGTTTGGTTGATGCTTTGGAGAAGTGATATATTTTAGTATAAAATGTTGTTTACTCACCTGTCTTTTCACCCAGCTCAGTCCCTCCTTCATTAGCATCATCTGTCAAAACAAAATTGAAAGAAAATTCTGAATAAAAATACCAGGAAATATCTAAAATTAAATATATGTTTAAAATTGCCCATATCTTAGCTTGCCTCCTCCCATTTATTGTTTTGCAGCAAGATTTGAAGATGGCTGGGAAAATAAGGTTTTTTAGATACTAGACTATTACTAACAGACACAGGGAATTAAGACAGGAAATAAAATTCTGCATAATTTACAGACTTCTGCAAATTATAACTTGTATAAAATGAAACTGCATTCTCTTCTCTAGCAGAGGTTTTGGTTTGCTTGTCCAGTTGCAGTGTGCTTTGTTTCCCAAGAACAAATGGCTATGTTAATAAGAGAACTAGTTATCCAGAAATCATACCATACAAAGAACTTAGTATAAATTTGCCAGACAGGACTTTGGTTTAAGACCAAACTTAGGCTAGCCAAGAATTGGACACTTGTAATTATTAAGATGATACACAAAGAAAACAGATTCCTTTTGCCAAAAGTTGCACTTCAGTAACAAGGTTATTTCTTAGTGAAAGTTGTTTCGATGAGTTTAAAAACAAAATTGTTAGCCTTAGTTAACATGTAGATAATTCAACGTTCCAGAGCCTTAATCATCTAATGGAGAACTCATTGACCACAGAATTTTATGTCAGTGATGTTCCTAATTCATGAAGACTCCATTTATACCTTTCTAAATGGATTTGGGTATGTGCAAATGCTGTAGCAAGGCTACGATTTTTGTCTAAAGCTTAGTATTTTTCAAACTTGGCTATATACATATTATGACAACCACCTGAACTCAAAGGAGTTTTGCAATGTTATCATCCATGGTTATGGAAACTCATGGTAGTATTTAGGTTCTAATTCACAGGGTCAGATCTTTACTTTATAAAATCCGATGAGACACAAATGCTGAGACACACAATATGAGGATTAACTTTTCATCAAGATTTGGAGGCTGAAACTTTATTTTTAAATAGCATGAGAACAGAACAATTGGTTAATAATAGAGGCTTCCACAGGGAATTGTGTTTGCTGTAAGTATGTGAGAATTCTCGTGGATTCTTGTGGATCTACAGTAGATGGATCTGTATCCATCTTTCTTCCCCTTGTCTCTCATTCAGACATGATCTGGAGGACAGACCTTTCAGAAGCCACTAAACAACAGTAGGTTACATTTCTCTAGTACTCTTTAGTCCTGTCCAAAGGAAAAAAGTCACTGCACATTTTACTTCCTTACTCCCTATTCTGCAAACAATTGTTTGGGAGATCAAAAACGAAGAGGGACCCTATTGTACAAATAGAAATTTGTACGTGGAACCTTTAAGGAGCTCTGACAAGTAATTTCTGAGATAAGAAAAATGAAAAATCTTGCTAAAGCCAATGGGAATTCTGCCATTGGCTTCAACAGAGCCAGGATTTTCAAATGGAGTCCTGACATTTTTCAACAAACCACTCAGAAAACATTTGGTTAATGTAGAGATTATTAATTATTCAGTTTCCAATAACATGTTCTTTCCATGGAAGCGTTTATAATGAAACCAGCATGATAAAATTTCAAATTAATCTAAGACTTGACACTAAATCAGCAGAATATAATATCTTAACACACATATATCACCTGGTCTTCTGCGGAAGTTCTTAATTATAGTTCTGTAAGTGACTTGGAATACGAAATTCCCAAAGCAACAGAATAGCTTCTAAGCTAGTGATAATGGACACAGACAAGAAATCTGATGTTATTAAAAAGTAGTGAAGTCATTATGCAATATAATTATGAAGAGGCAAAGACTGCTTTTGTGAACTAATTGTGAATTAAAGGCTGTTTTTTTTCCTGGGAAAAGAAACCCGAGTCTCACTGAGAGGCTGTAAAGTCCTTACATAGTTTTTAAAAATGGGAGTTGGGCTCCCAATTCCTTGCTGACATGATCTCTAGGTCATCGTGGTGCCTTTGAAAATTCTACCCCTATCTAGATGTGAATCTGAGTTTCACTTTGGCACACAGGACTCCCCATGTGTCCATAATTCTTACTCTCACACTATTAATGTATCTGGTGGAAGTGCTTCCCTGTCAAACACAAAGCAGTCTCTTTCATTGACCTTGGTGTGGCTGGCTGAAGGGATAATAAACACCATGTTTAGCTGACAGAACTCTATGCCAAAACCAATTATTTGAGATAAGAAACAGTGTTTTAGTAGTCTATAGCCAAAATTCATTCACTTTCCCCCCTAAACTGTATTACAGACAGTTTCTTTATTGGTTACTGGTTTTGAAGAAGTATAAGCAAGTAAAAATATTTTTCACTGAAGCTCCACATGCCTAATACAAAGCAAAATCAGTGCCAAGATTGCTGTAGGTTAGATTTGTAATGTCTAGGTTTTGGGATGTTTGTTGGGTTTGGTTTTTTTTCTTTTTTTAATGTTCCCTATAGATGTTTTTAACCCATCTAGGGGAAGCCTTCTAGAGGTTTGCTTTTGTTTGAAATACACACCACAGACAGTCAATCCCAAAGCAAAATTGAGTAAACACACAGAAGAACCCAAAGGTGAATCTTTGACACCAGTAAACATTTCCTTAAAGACATATTGTCAATATTTCTTGCCCAAACTCCCCTGTTTGAAAGACCAGAGGCGAGGTCCTCTGTAACCCTCACCCTTACTCAAGAGCTGTTGAAAAATAATTGACTAGGGAAATATGCTACAGCGTGTGCATGCCTGTACCCACTCTTGGTTAGTCTTTTGGCTGGAAAAGCAGAACAGGGATCCTTCACATGGCTTTGCTGTTAGAGCCCTGGATTTTGGGATAGCTTTACCAAACAACCTTGCTGGAAAAGGAATGGCAGACCTTGCAGCCTGGAGCAAGAGGAATGCTGACAGGGACTCTCTGCAAGGGTCAGTCCACCCCCAAGAAAACTCACATCGGTACTTAGAAGGCTTAGGACAGAAGGAAACCATCTCATCCAAAATGTGTCATATGGTTGAAAGCACAAAATTTCCTGTCTTGAAAAGTTGGGCTATAGTATATGTAATGAGGGTATTAGATGGGTGATGTATGGGAGAACAGCTTCCAGTCAAGTATAAAATAATTTACAGTTGAAAGTCGACCTATTACTGAAACTTGCCCTCTAGCACTCATGCTATCTGTGGTAACTATATCTCTAAAGATCACAGAGCTTTGCATTTGAGAGCAAGTTGCTCAGAGCATCCACATTTGTGTAAGTCACAGGCTCCCTGGTAAAGTCATGTACCAAGTGATGCCTGTGACTCTTCTATTCCCCTCTCCCTGGTTACCTGCCAAGCCCTGTGAAACAGAATAATGGCCCCATACCTGCTCTTACTGACACTGGAGAAGAGGATGCTGCCTTCTGCCATACACTTTTTTCCTTTTGCCTTGCTGGTTAGGCTCTTTCTCTGTCACTCCAGTCGTTGCATACAAGCAAACACAAGCCAGATGGCTAAAACCATCAATCTGTGTTAAGATTTATGTTAGGAACAGAGAGGTGAAAGGCTCTAAATACCGCTGCTAATCCCCAAAGCCATTAAACCCCCTCCTCCTTGTTGCTCACACTTCTCTTTGCGTTCCTCTTCCCGTCAGCAGGCGGAGACTCAACGAGTCTCAAAAGATCATCCTCTGGATCTGGTCCTTGCTCTGTGCTTTCTGCTGTTTCCCGATTTCCAGACGTTTCTTCATTTCCAGGCAGCCCACGAGTACCAGTCTGCCCCTCCTGGCACTGAACATGCCCAGGGAGGGGCTGGGAGGGCACTGTGGGACAGGACCAAACTCCCCTCTGCACCCCATTTATGCTGGTAAACAGCAATGCGATGGGCAGAGCTGTACAGGAGCTTGCAGTGACAAGCTGGTGACCATACTACCTCAGAAAAACCCCAACCCCCCCCAAAAAAAAAACATAAAACCTTTCAGCACTGACAATTGCAGCCATCCTGTTGAGTTTATTTGCTTTACAAATATAGGGGTCCAGCTATAAATATTCGTGCTGTCAAGCACTTGCCTAGCAGGTACTCCATGATCTGCCTGCACAATCTCCACTAGAAAATCAGAGGATGTGCAGCACAATGCTGAGGAAAACAGATCCCATTTTGGGGCAGTCTCTGCCTGCTCAAATGTAAAGCTTCTTGTCTCCAATCTTGGAGTGGGCATCAGTGCAGCACTCACCTGATGCAAACGGTCTAAACCATGATAACATCAACTTTCCAGCAGCTGAAAAGACCACATAGGTTCTTACTCTCTGAATTTCTCTCTGCCATTCTTGCTTTTCCAAAACTTTGTCCTACATCTTTACCCACCTGTCTACGTGACCATCTTAATATCCTTAGGGAGCTTTACCATCATGTGTCTTGTGTCTGTTTTCAATCTTTAGTAACTGAAAAAAACCACCACATTTTGATTCTTTACAGCTACTGCTGCTACACAACAGGAACTCCACGGTAGTATACAGGCTCTATAGTCATCTCAGCCTCAGTAAATCAATGGTTTTGGAGCATAGTAAACCACACAAGAACATCCTGGGGTTTGATGAAGCCCAAACGTACATATAAAGCTTACATGAACGTAGGAGGTCACAAAGCTCTTTTGGTTGTTTTGATTCCTCCAACTCGGTTCTCCACTGGGAGAATACAACGGACTGACCAATGGCAGAAATAAAGGGAACGTTTTCTTTGAGAAAAAGAGATTTGGAAGTCTGCCAGATGAGATCAACTATACCCAGGCCTTAAAAAATTACATTTTCTGTATAGCTTCATCCTTAGTCCTCACAAAGAGGAGAAAAAAAGAAAACTGTAAAACAAAAAGGTCATTAACAAGAAAGCACATTCTTTTGCTCTGAAAGAAGAAATAGGATTTCTTTTGGTTCTGAACATTTGTATCCTTTATTCATGCAACCCTACACACGGAGCAATAGGCACTATATAAACCTCCCCCTGACACTAACCAAGCTTAATCAAATTTTTTAGCCCAGTTATAAAGAAACTTCCACTGATACACTCTGTACATCCTGGCCTTACTGCAGCACCAGTGCAGTTTTTCTTCTCCTGTTGCTTAGTTACACCACCAGTCCCACAACATCGGAGTCTCGCTGAATGTAAAATGTGTTTGTAGCTTTTGAAGCAGTATCAAATAGAAATCCTTAGTACCACCCTCCTAAGAAGTTAGGAACTGCTTTTTTTTTTTTTGTCACCACATCGATGGCTTCTTTTATGTACCATATCACTTGATCTGCTGTAAAACACATACCCAGAGGAGTCTCAGCTGCATCTAAAGGCTACGTGGTAGCTGTTGTTCCCACTGCCAGTGAACTGGTCAACATTGTTCCAGAGCAGGAAATGGTGCTCCCAGCCAGGATCAGATTTGGATTTCTGTTTCCCAGATGCTTCTACCTTACACAAAAGGAATGAGGCACTCCTTGGGGAAAATATACATTAGTTGTTTTTTTTTTTTAAAAGAACCTATTGCAAAACTTCTTTATTTCCTCCCTGCCCTAAAATACTGAAAAGAAGTGAATTTTGTTTACACAAGTGCTAAAGTGGATTTCTCACCCACATGTATGCTAATGCAGTTGTCACACCCAAAATGGTGTGTTTGGCATGTGGTGACACATTTCTAAATGCAAGCTTCTAACAAAAATTCATCAGTAACCTAAGGCAGAGGCAATCAGAGGAGACAAGCACAAATGTACCCATATCCTTGGCAACTAGAATCCTCGAGCACCTGAAGAGACTCAGTGTCAATGACCAGTGAGGACAGCATGGTTTGAGCATGACATAAAATGCATCTGGAATGCTTTAAGAGGGATGCCACAATTCTCACAGAATCAGAAGCATAGAATTGTTTTGGTTGGAAGAGACCTTTAAGATCACCAAATCCAGCTCTTTACCTAGCACTGGCAGGTCACCACTAAACCATGTCCCTCAGCATCACATTACACAGCTTTTAAATACCACCAGGGATAAGAACTCCACCACTTCCCTGGGCAGCCTGTTCCAGGGCTTGACAACCCTTTCAGTGAAGAAATTTTTCTTAATATTGAATCTAAACTACTCTGGTGCAACTTGAGGCCATTTCCTCCATTCCTATCACTTGTTACCTGAGAAAAGAGACTGACCCCCACCTTGCTACAAGCTTTCAGGTACCTGCAGAGAGTGAGATGGTCTCTGCTGAGCCTCCTTTTCTCCAGGCTAAACAACCCCACATCCATCAGCCACTCCTCCTAACACTTGCTCTCTAGAATCTTCACCAGCTTTGTTGCCCTCCTCTGGACATGCTCCAGCCCCTCAACGTCCTTGGAATGAGTGGCCCAAAACTGAACCCAGTATTCAAGGTGTGGCCTCACCAGTGCTGAGAACAGGGGGTGCAATCACTGCCCTAGTCCTGCTGGCCACACTGTAGCTGATGTTCAACAGAGCAGGAAGAAAAGGTCCCCAATCAAAGGTGTATTCACCTAAGGTATTGTACAGAAAAAGCTTCTGCTTGTTCACCTTGTGGTGCCAGGCACCCGTGTGTGAAGGACCAAGCACAGAAGAGCAATACATTTCCCTCCCCCACCAGCCTCTCCCTGAGCCCCAGACTGCATACAGACCGTGGTGATTAATAGCCACTGTTGGACCAGTCCTCTGTTGGTTGAGCTAATCCTCTTTTTAACTGTATTTAAGACCTACAGGCTCCACAGCACCTCATAGCAAGCATTTCTCTACCCTAACTATGTGTTGGGTGAAAAACTACTTCCTTTTGCTTCTTTTTGTCCTGATTGATCGTTTCCTGGGACACCTTGAACTTCTTGTGTTACAAGTGATAGTAAATATCTGCTCCATGTTCACCTTTCTAATTACCACACTCATCATCTTCCCTGTGCTCTCCCACGCTGTTAATACAGGCAGCAGCCTGGGCCTTGCCTCTGCATGACCCTTGTGGCTTCAAGGACACCCTCATCACCCGCCGCTCCTCTGTTCCAGCACGGCCCTTTTCCAGGTGTCTCCCAGGAGCTGAAGAGCCCAGGGGTTTGGAGTGAGTGGACAATACACACGAACAGCTGCTTCCCCTGACTTCTGGATTGACTGCAGGCTCTGTCATCAGTCTCACAAAAGCAGACCAGCGAAATATCTGCGAGATGCTGCTGGAGCAAAGAAGAGGAGGCTCCACTTAGCAAAGCAAAAGTTCCTGAGAGTAGTGCTCTAAGAGTTTATGGTCCCCTTGTCTGTCCGTGCCCTGCTGCAAGCAGTGTCTTTGATGCTATCAGGAATGAGGAGGTAAAACAATTTTCTATCCCAAATAGTAGACAGTATCACGAGCCTCCCTTAAGCTATGTACAACCGAAGGACCCAGCCCAAATGGGGGTGGCCAGTACTTGCAACACACAACCAAAGCCTACAGCAATGCTCTGTCAGCAACCAGCCAGGAAATAACTCAGAGGGGATTGTACCAGGAAGTTTTATTATGATTCAGACTGAAGCAGGAAACTGCCCATTAACTTTTTATTAGGTACTGGAAACCCACTGCCATGTTAGAAGGTGCTAGGAACTGCTTCTTGCTCTCCATATCTCTTAAGATGCTGAAAACAATATCTGAGCCATCAGTTGTTACATACTCTGCCTCCCAAGCACCACTCCTGAGCTGCTGCTGCTTCTTTCTCCTGCACTATGTTGAGACACTGGCAAGAGGGGCTAAGACAGACAACCCCAATGAGTGGCAGAGCTGGCACAGTCGTTACCACGGCAAATGAAGACAAAAAGCCACAGGACAATTTTCTTTTGCAGTTTTATGAACACCTTTAGCTTTTGGTCAGCTTGAGATTTTATGAGCTAAGTTGTTTCAGACACTTTAACATGGACAGATATTTTCAGCGTTATGGCTATACTAAATTTTTGGATTGAGAATAATTTTCACAGCATCCTATTTACGTTGGGGTGTACTTCATCAGGATGTGTAGGTGCTGTGAGAGAGAATTAGAGTGCATCCAGTACCCTGGTCTGGTGCTGTGCTTCTTCCCAGCTGCTTTGAATTAAGTCCTTCAGCGAGGGGTCCTGCAGAAGTCATCTGAGGATGACATCCTCCAATGCAAACGCAGCTCAAAGGGGTGCAGGGAGCATCTTGCACCCACATGACATTGCCAGTGTGTCACAGCTTCTTCAGAACCACTGCTGCCTGCTAGCCCCCTAAAATCTTCACTCGTCTCTGCCTGAACACAAGACCCCCCCTGAGACTGTCAATCTGGGGGGAACATTAAATGCTGGCATGGAGTCCAGAGCAGGCCAGATGGCTGTGAATGCACAAATGCTGAGTGGTACACTGGTATGCTCTCAATGGCTTGATATACAGCCCTGGGAAGGAAAGGGCTGCGTGGTCATGCACCATCTAACTGCACATTCACCATCTGAAAAGCCAAGCACCATCTCCAAGTGACAACTCAGAAGTTTCCAAAGCCAGAGAAACCAGCGAGTGCTCTGAGCATCCCCCTACAACAGCAGGGACTGCAGCTCCATCAGAGCTGTGGGGTCAGGGAAATGGGGCTTGTTTTGCTTCCTCCAGCAAGCAGGCCTGGGTTGCAGGTGATTCTGCCCACAACCAGGGCACAGGCTGTGCCACCTCAGACAGTGACACCTCATTGCTATCTGCTGCTGCTGTGGTGGGTCACTCCAGCTCTGTCCCAGCTTCTGCTCAGCCTCAGATGTGTTCATCAACCCATGCAGGTGTCTGGAGACAAATTTAGGCTCCATGTCATCAGCAAGGACCCAGCTCACCCACTGTGCCTCGAAAGCTGTGTGAGGGACAGCAGTGCAGAAAGGGAGATGACAGGCTGACTGCCTCTGGTTTAAACCTGTGAAACCACGGGCAGTTACCAGCTGCGAACAGCACAACCTGAAAAATCTACTCAGAGATGGGAAAAGTCACTGCAACCAAAACCTTCAGGATGGCCCTCACTGATCAGGAGGAGGCGGCCAAAGGGATTTCAAACTCCCCCAAATCTTCCTCCTTAATGCCTATTTCTGGGGGGGCTCCAAGCCCTGGCGGCCTTTGGTCACCTGCCTGAACCAGACAGAAAAAAGCAGAGCCTGATGACTTAGGAGGCAAACTACTACCCAGGTGAAATCTCAGATAAAGGATATCGGGTACTTCCAGTAAACTGCTTGGCACCTATCCACACAGTAAAATAAAGCCCATGAAAAATATTTTGTGGGATACATTCAGGTGATGAATTAAGGAAACGAATCGGCTCATGAACGCTGCAAATGCAAATAGAGAGGCTAAATTTATCAAACGAATTACCCATTTGATACAGGATTACTTACTAAGGGCTAACTTATGATTCCTTTGCTCACGCTGAGGCTTCAGCCCCAGTGAAACCTGCCACGTTAGCGGAGAGGGCGACGCTTCCCAACGCCAGGACAGAAATTACAATCTCTGCTTAAGAGTTCCCTCACGTATTAGTGCAGGGATCTGCCTTTTTAATACAAAGCCCTTCATTCAGCCATTTAGACAGTTTCCAATTTGATTCCAAGCCTGGTAGATCTCTTAACAATGAATTTCCTCCGCAATTGTCATATATATGCACATTTATGCACAACTAGGATGCTGTGCATCCTCCTGAAGTAACAGGAGGATTAATAGAAGACAGTAGCTCTTATCCATATGCTTGGGGTAGGGGGACAGTGGTTTTGTCAGCCAGGATAAAAGCAGAAAATGCATTAAATGTCAAAACCTGGAATAGAGGGGAGAGAAAGTTTTTTTCAAGATGAAATAATTTCTGTCTCTTTTTCCTAACACCAAATGATATGGCTTAAAAAAAAAAAAAAAAAAAAAAAAAAGAAAAAGAACAAGCTCTTGGGCTCAGCATCCTTTCATTAGCTCTGAAAGGACACGGAGTCTAAAAGCTTGCATCTTCCATCTATCAACTAGTCTAATAAAACTGCAAACCTGTCCTCTCTCTAACAATTTTAGCGATGCTTTAGTGAAGTAATTTTGTTACTCTGCTTAAAGTAGTAAGAATGTAATATAACCTTGAATGCTGCAGCCTCATAGTATGTGCTCTTTATAACATTATTTTTGTCTAAAGAATATCTTCAGAGAAAAATTATTCCCTTCTTCAATCCACTGATAACAGGAGGAAGATTCAGAAATACTTTAAGCATTACAATTTAAGATAAACCTTTCATAATATACAGTAGCCACCATGAAAAATAAGCATTTGCCAAAGGTCTTCACAAGATTTTCTATCTGACATACTAAGTAGCTAGGCAGACACAGTATACAGGAGAAAAAGAAAAGGTATCTTTGCCTCCAGATGGCAACTGTTTACAAATACTTTTAATTTAACTCCTATGAATAGCATCCTGGAGTTGCGTATCACTGTAAGGTAAATGTTGGTAAATCTAGCATTTGAAGGGGCACTGTTCTTACAGCATTTCCTGGTCAGTCTTCTATGCATATATATTTAGCAATAAAAGTAATGCTAGTATCCAGGCTCCATGTAGAATTCTGTAAGAAGGAAGAGTGAATTCCAAGAGAAAAAATGGTATCAGCCCCAGCTCCTTTCCCGGAAAGCTCACTCGTAATACTAGTAGCAATGAATCCAGTGATGTGAGAACTGCACATCTGAGCCAGATCTGCAGGCAAGGATATTTTATTTGTCTGAAAGATACATAGCAAGACATTCTCTCAGATTAGGCAGAGAGAATTTCCCAACATGGCTCAAGGGGGAATGGGTGGGCTATCTCATTCCACTTGGAGACAGGACTCAATTGGTAACAAGAAAAAAACTACATCACTGTTGCACCTCATATGTTTAAAATGGTGATACATCCTACACACAGAAGGTCAGTTGTTCTACCAGTCTTCTACCCTCACTCTTCTTCTACCAGGACATACAAAAACTTCCCAGCAAAACCCTGGAGATTCACCAGAAAAAGCTGCATGGACCAGGACCCTTTACTTTCTTCTGGACAACCACTGGGATGAGATGTGAAGTCTGAGTGAAAGACTAAACACCTTGGAGCACACTGGGCTTTGGCTCGACTTCTGTCCAGGCTACTGATTACTGAGATTAAATGAGAAATGCTGGGACTGTGGCAAGTAGTCTGTTACTGCACAGCTTTGCTGTGCTCCTAAGATTCGACGTGACTTAGAAGTCTGCCTCTTCCCCCTATCTGTTTAAAGTTTGTAACCGACGAGGCCCTCGGCAGTTGTCTTAATATCAGTACTATTACTCGACTAATTTCTTTGGCGCTCCACTTGCAAAATAGGCCTAATGATATGTACAACTAATGGAACAATTTCCCTATATCTATATTCCACTTAGTCTAATGCACCGAGGTGTAACTCTAGCTTCATTTCATTATCACTTGACTAGCTCAAGCACTTGGATGTCGTTTTGGATTTATTAATGCACAGGGTTTAAAGTAATAACTATTTATGTATATAACTCCATGAATATATTTTTCTTTCTAAGCATTTTTGTCCACATCTATTAAAGTAGATATATTTCATAATGTTTCTGAATGTGAGACATACTTTAAAATTGTCTTGATGTTTTTTTCTGCAAGCTCAAAGCAGTATCTCAGTGTTATTCTCCAATGGTGTGTGTTCAGATAGTGTCCTATCAATTTAAATTAAGGGCAAGTCTATCCTTAAAGACTTTCATTTCACTACATTAATAGATTCATTTAAAACCAAAATAAAACCACCAGAGTTTAGCCAATTCCTTCCACAGACTAAATAACAGGAATTTATTGGCAAAGGTAGGCAGTTGCTAAGTCCTTGACACAGAACCATGTTGCCTAAGTCCTCTGTGCAAGAAGTCAGTCCTGAGACAGATGGAACATCCCTGCAGCAGGACAGGCTGCTGATAACTCATCAAAGTTCTTAAATGGAGGTGGCAATTCACAAGAGACCAGGAAAAAGGGAACAAACAGCAGACACGAGGGTCATCTGGTGATCACCATGCAGACCTTCAGCTGAAGTTCTCACCAGTGGACTATAGGCAATTTAGGATGGGGCTTACTTCAGCTGACACCTGTTGAAGTGGTGACACCCTGTCGAAGTGTCTAATCAACATGGAAAAGGGACTGTACATTAATCATTCAAGCAGAAATCCTGAAGAGAGACCCAGATACTGATCATTTCTCCAGGGACACTAATGGAGAGCCACTTGGGCAGCATGCATTTTTCCTGCCTCTCCCTGCCAAGTGACTGCTCTAAAGGTGTATCAAATGTCTGCGGTGATACAAGACATTAAAATCAGATCTCTCGAGTCACTGGCTAGTGACCTAGCCACAGGAAATCCTTTCCTGAGACAGAGGTAAAGTTTTAGTTTCTAAGCTGGTTTCTTTTAAATCTCCAGCTCACTAGCCAGGAGGTGCTTCTGGAAATCAGCATCATTAAGGTGTATCAGAACTGGTGTTCTCATATCACTAGTGATGAGAAAATTGTAGTGGGGAGCCTGTGAAACAGGTCTTAACATCTTTCAGCAATTGATACCAAATTGTGGCTGCTGAGAACTAAACCATCTTTCTCTAGACAGCTGTCTGCATAAGCATGGGATCAATCTTTTGCATAGTCATGTAACCTGCAAACCAGTGGATTTGCTGCACCTCAGAGGGTCCTCACTAGGACCACCTCTTTATGATGACATACCAAATTCCCAGCTTTAGTTCAAGGGAATATTTGTAATATCTTGCCATGCATGAGAATAAACATGCTTTTAATGGTACAACTGATCATCTACATAATGTGGCATCATGCAATTGTAAGTCTTTATACAACATGATACCCAATTGCACAGGTTCCCTATAGACAGCAGTTCAACAATGTCAGGTTTTGAAAAGCCCAAAAAAAGACACAAATCTCCCATCTTCCTCTCTTTTCCCCTTTCAGCTTGCCATGCTTCAGCTCTGAAGCCTCTTCTTGTCTCTCAGGCTTTCAAACCCAAGTGAGTTCTACATTTATAACAACAATACCAGGCTTTAATCCACGATTTCAAAGACCTTCAGGATGAAGGCAAGTATTAATACTCTAATTTGTTGACAAATTGACACTGTAATCTATTCTCACTTAATCTGAAGGGCAGGGACAGAGCCAGCAACAGCAGTACTGCCACTTTATCCTAATGTGTTGGGGTACACTGCCAAAAAAAAAATAAAATCACACAATGAATGGATTAGACATGAATGCAGCCTTTGAAATGCATGTTCTATGTGCTCCAGATAAAAATATTATTAAGCCGTTAGACATCATTCTATGCTACCTGAATAATTCAAGAGGTCTTTAAGTTTCAGCTGCCAATCATTGCAAACTGGAGATTACAAAGTCATCTACAAAAAGCTTTGTTCTCGTGAGACGAGAGAGGAACATCACAATTTCCAGACTACCAGCCAAAGAGAAAGGAAAAAAACCACCGTGGCTACTCTGACAACATGGGCCTGTAGAATGGAGACACACAATGCACCAAAGCTCTGCTTCCTTTTACTGAAAGGCCCTTTCCACCTCACAGACAGACAGCATGGGAAGTGCGTGACTGTCACTCCAGAAATGGGGGATCAGACAAAGCACTAAAGCCTGGATCTTGTGACACAGAGTAGGACTGATGTCATAGAAAACAAAATAAAAAATGGGAGGTTAGGGTTGATAAGAAACCCGAACACAGATTTCTAATGATATATGACAAAAATAAATCACAGGCATGTGGAGGGGAGGGGGATTAGCAAATTTACTATCCACCAGGTTTTCTTAAATTCTAGAAAGTAACCTCCAGTGTGAGAGGCAAGATGAACGGCTAACATTTCCCAAGTGCTCCGGCGAGAGCCATCTTTCTCCCATTCATCCTTGCACAGGGACAGCTCAAGTTTAAAGTTCTCATCCAGACACAGTTGGGCTCTAACCTCTGCGGTATCTTTTTAGACCCAGGGAAACCCTAGCAGCATGGTTAATGAAAGAGCAAAGCCTGTACAAAGTGCATGGAAAAGCAATATACACCAGGAGCTGGATACATTAGTGCAAATCATTTTCTCCTCCGAGTCGAGAGAGCCAGCGCCAGGCACCGGGTTTCAGGAGGGGATACAGATACAACAGAGGATGAAGAAACTAGCTGTGCTAAGCACAGAAAAGCAGGCCTGGGTTTTGCAAAAGCAGTAGCACAAGTAGTTTTACCGGTTCACAAATTCTGAATGTCTGCATTTGTGCAGGACCAGAGCCTCCGTGTGCAGCTGACGCTTAAAGAAAGTTCACATTTTAATATTTGGCTCAGGCAGGGCAAGGAGAAGGGATGCCAACCCTTGTCGTTTTGCTGCATCATTTTTTAAAGTCACATGGCACTCGACTGCTACACCTACCTAGAGGGAAAAACTCGCCCATTTTCTTCTTGAAAATTTTGTAGTCGACCTCCAAAAAGACGCAGAAGATGATACGATCCACCTGTAAGAGACAAAATTGTTCACAGTGAAGCGATCGCAATCATAAACATTGGCAATAATGGTTAATAAAAGCAGAGGAGCTTTTAAGCCAACACGCTTTTATGCTCCAGGCAAGTAAGAAAACATCACAGGGACGCGTGTTTTGACTTTATTGTGCATCTGTGTTGTAATTTATAAAATAACATTTGCAATCGCAGCTCACAACTGTATTCTTTGTTAACTGCCTCCTGTTCTTGAGCACGGTATAAATGACTCCTGGCATTCTAGATGAGTACTGGGATGCAATGTTTGATGAAAGAGTCACATGGGGCGCTTCTAATAAGCATACAAAAGAGTAAATGGGTAAGCAAAGAGCTCTTTTTCCAACCCTTGTCCGACAAACCTATTTGCAAAAGCATTTAGTATTTTAAAATGGCTTTAAAAGGTTTCATGCGGTTTTAATTTACATGAAACCACTTACTCTTGCTATAATACAAGCAGTATGCAGCAGAAACAAAAGCTGATTAGATGACAGGTAGCACACGGGGTAAATAAAACATTTAATATGCCATCTACTTAGCGAGGCTGAGCATAGCAATGAAACCACAGCCCGTAATGTATGCGCCACCCACCCATGATTTCAAATAAATTGTTTGGAAAATCATTGTATGTGAAAGGTTTTTCTAAGAGGGACCAAAAAAAAGAAAGCCAAACAAAAAAAAATAAAAAAAAACCCAAACAGAATTCCAAAGCCTCTAAGACTGAAAAATACCCACGCTGGACTTCACTCCAGCCTTGCTATTTCTTTGTTTTATCTGCTCGCATAACCCAGCACAAATTGCTTCTGCAGCCAAAACCCAGCTTCAGGAGGGAGCTATGAAGGTCCAAAAGACCCTCTCATGGCTGAGCAGAGGGACCTGCGACCTCGTAATCAAGTTTTCCTCTGAAGTGCACGAGAGCCTAACCAGAAAAGGGTTGAAGCTCGAGCAAGAGGAAATGCAGCATTTCGGCTGGCGTGAGGCTGTCCTCGTGTCTCCCTGGGCAGCTGATCTGTTGTAGCAGAGCTCCTCAAGAGCCCCTTTGCACAGGCTAGAAAAAGCACCAGCCTCCCCCCATGGGGAAACCAGCGGGAGCAATGCTCTCCAAAAAAATGCCTTCTTTCCCTTATCTTCAGTAGAAAATACTGTCCTTCTGCTAGAGCTGCTCTCTGAAGCAAAGTAGGCGTCTTGGCTTCAAAGACACCACTATGCTGAGCAGCCCGGGACGTCATTTTCGAGCTCGTTGTGGAGCAGCCTGGTGGAGTATGGCAGGAACGAGAGCAGGTCCCAGTTCTGCTGGAAAATGCTGGTGGGTGCTAATGAGGACGTCTCTGAATCAAAGCCGACTACAAAGCCTGAAAGAGCAAACTGGGTAGGAAATATGAGACTGAAGATACGTGTTACGTGGGCGTTCAGGAAGAAAGAGGCTTGTGAGCAGGAGAGGAAGCAGCAGGGCAGAGCTCGGGTGGATGCTGCTTGGTGGGGAAGCACAACGGCAGATTTGTGAGCAAGGAAACTGCCTGTTGCTGTCTGCTCGTATGGTCTTCACAGAAACAAGCTGTTCTGTGCATCCCTAGTAAACAGACCAGGCTAGACCTTAAAAATATGCTGGACTGCCATCAGCCTCTCTTCACAAGGCAGAGAAACAAGAGAACTCAAACACTGGTCAAGGGCTCAAGCCCAAACACCACACTCACTTGTGTACTTGCAAATCTAGAAAGGAAAAGCACCAGTGGCAAGAGGTGCTGCATTTTGTGGATCTGAGAGTTGCCACCTAAGCAAACTTGGATGTTTTCAGGAGGGAAGCTTTAGACAGTGTGTGCTTAAATTACATTTATTGTGAAAATTGGTTTAAGATAGTGATAGTGTGGTGCTAGATTGTCATCTTCTATCTCCACCTCCCAAGCAGAGCAGATATCCATGCACTATAGGCCCAATACATAAACCAGGACAGATAAAAGAGCAAGGATGGAAACTTATAAACAAGGGGAGGAATGATATTCCCACGCAGAGACATTCTGAATTGTCTTGCTCTCTATATAATCTCTTATTCTCTGCTGTAAATCCTACAGATATTTCCCTCAGTTTATATAGTTCAGCTTCTCAAGGTGTTCTCTTTTTTTTTTAATTCTGTGCAGTTGAAAATGACAAAAAAATCTGTAATCCTGAGAATTTCTACTACTTCTAATGTAATTCCTTAATTTAAAGATAAGGAATCTCTCCAGAAATGGAAGACTATTTCAAAATTTCTAGCCTCCTGACTGTATACACCCTATATATAAACCTGTTCCATTTCTTCTCAGTGTGAGAAAAAACGCTCTATTTTTAAGTATGCATAAGATATTGTGATGACAGCTGAAATCCTGTGTTTATCTGATTGAATGGCATGTGTTGGCAGATAGTAAATCTGAAATTAAACCATATTCTATCATCCTGCCAGTCATTGACTATTTTATCTAACATCCCCAGCTAAAATAACTCAAAATTAGGTACAGAAAGTAACCCTTGTCCTCACTATTCCCTTTCCAGCTACAACAGGGAAAGGTTTAATCCAAGTGACTCCGAACCTGCCTTGCCTGCTGGCTCACAAAAGCTCAGCAGGCCTTTTGGGATGCGCACTTGTGAAAGCTGCTCCTTATTCAAAGAGGAAATCTCTCCTCTCATGTGGCTAGGAAATGCCAACTTGATTAGACATTTCACACCGCCCCTGTACAGAGGGCAAGGAGTAGCCCCCAGGGAGCCTCCCCCCCTGCCCCAAGCATGCCCAGAGAGCCCCCAGCGCCTTTTGTAGGTGCCAGGCTCCTCCACAGATGACCAAGCACCACTGAACTGCAGCACAAGTTTAAAGGAGCTGCAAGTTGAAGGTATTAAAGCTCATCCTTGATTGACAGCTCTTTTTTTTGAGGCTAGTATTAAAATCAACCATCCCCTGTCAGAGCCTGATTAAATTCTGCTCGCTTCACAGCTATGAATAGGTGGATCAAAGAACCCCAAAATTAAGAGCGCCGCAACACAGGAAGAAGGGAGTTACATTGCATGAGCTGTTCACTTAGTAGGCAGCTGCACAGCTCAAGGCTGTGAGTATACTGACTTTAAAAAAAAAAAAAAAAATTTCTTTTTCTTGGGCCTTGCTTTCCTTGCCAGGCTCCATTTAATTTTAAGGGGGATGCCTTCCATGGGGTTTTGCTACTTGCACCTGACAAGGATCAGTTTGTTTTTTTCCCCAGTGTATTTCAGAATGTTTTGCACCTGGTAAGTTTTAAGCTTCTCGGTGGGCTAGTGCACCTTGGGCTCGTTCCCTCATTGACCACTAGTGGTCTAGAAGAGCTCCGTGGAGGAGGAGCTCCTCCCACGAAGGCTGGGGTGGGTGGGTGCTCAGAGACTGCACTGTCTCCGCAGCACGGGAATGATGCCAAGGTGCCGAGGGTCCCCCAAACCACAGGGCAGGGCTGGGCGCTGCACCCCTCGTGGCAGCTCTGCCCACAGGAGGCCAAGGGAGCGAGGGGACACGCGCCGCTGGAGGAACGACCGCGAGCCTCGCCACCTCCAAAGCCAGGATAAAACAGGAGTCTGCTGGTGCTTCCTGGCAACTGGACACTCTTTTTCATGGATGCTTGGAGAAGAAAAAGAGGCCTGCCTTCCTGGCAAACTACAAGTGCACACCAGCTTCCCTAAAGGGCCCTTCCCTCTGCTGCAGCATGGGAGAGGACACTGCATGCGTACGTGTGCGTCTACTGATGTTGGAGGAGTTTGTACTCTACAGCTGTACCCCTATGCATTTTAGGATCAAAAACGTCTGGGTTTATCTCAGCTCCTTTGCTGTGGCCTCTGGCAGGCTGTCCAACTCCTCTGGCTTATTTCCCCTATCTGCTGAGGGAACAGTAACACTTAGTTGTGCACGTAAGCTTTGCTGCAGAGAGGTACTGCCAAGCACAACCCACAGGACGTGCCAAATGCTGTCATATGCATAGCTGTAGGTACACCCAGGTGCCAAGCTGGACATACCAAGCACAGATTTGAAACAGAGACCTGATCAAAAGACATTCTAGACTATTTTATCTAGTGAGTGTTTCCATGTCATTGCCACCTTGTGCCCTAACAAAGTAACAGCTTGCAATGAAAATAAACCCAACTGCATTTCAGCACTCCCAAATTTTTCATGTATAACCCCAGCACAGAGATGTTTACCCAGGAAGTAGTGACTGCTTTTTATTATATGTTTCCCAATCCCAGACCAAACTAACGGTAACAAAGAGAATGAATGAAGCAGCTTTCTGCTCTTTGTACGTGTAGCAAAACCTTTTTCATGAAACAGCCTTGCCTGAGCCCACCAGTACTTACTGTTGTGAGGTGGCGGTGAACACCAGAAGCTTGCTGTAACATTTTTAGTTTATCAGATATTCTATGGACTTAATTTAAAATTCAGTGAAGCCAAACGGAGGCCTTTTTATCGACTTCAGCGTGCTTGGATCAGTGCCTGTACTCCATAATGCCAGAAATAACATTTGCCTTTTTAAAAATTAAGGTTCTTCTGATATTCAAATTTCATTATTTTAAATCTTCAGATGCCTTCTCAAACATACCCTTAACAGTCACAGTTCAGAGCTGCCTGTTCCCATTAAGACTCCTTGGCCACAGTGCCTGTAAGGAAGAAGCCCCGAACCTTCAACCGTGCCACAATCCCACATTTTCCCTCTTTGTGGACCAGGGCTGCTCGGGCAGCCCCGTTGGTTTTCATCACCTGACAATACTTCCTGTGTAGACACCAGAGGGAACAAAGCCACCTAAGTCAGGTTTCCAAGGCACGCTTCCAGGGAATCAGAATCTCGGTTGTGGGAAGCAACGAATAAGGAGGAAGGGATTTTTAGTGCACCACAGGACCAGGCTACGAGTGCCTTAGTTGGTCCCTGCATGCTGCGTAGACTTTCTTCTACTTCTGTAGACCCCATTTTCCATCTCTTTCTTTTCTGGTTTTCTGAATTGACTCCATGCAGAGGTACACTTCAAAGAGACCAGCATCTGGTTCTGCCCCCTTAAAGTAGTGGTAAATGATGCTCCTAATGCTGACAGTCTCCCCTTCAGCCTACCCTCTGCCCGATCTGATCCTCCAGTAATCCTATTGCAGCCAGCTAACAGATGGAAACACCAGCTTTGTAAAATAACACAGGCATCTGCCATATCCCTCGCAGCAGCTGTGATTCTATCCACTTTGCCAGAGGCGCTGCCATATTCCTGAGCACCGTGCACATCTGGCCAGTTGTCCAGATAGCAGTCTGCCTGACCAAAAAGAAAGAGCAGAAAGGATGGGATCCCACTTGGAAATGAGCCGTGGTCGAGGGCAGGATTTTTCACACACTCCTTCCAAAGGTGAATGCTTCAGGCCCTATAAAAACTACTCATTTCATAGCACCATAAATTGAAGTTCAGCCTCCTGGTATTATTACTAATTTCACAGAAACCATTAAAGCATAGAGCCTAGCTGACTGTCTGCTCCTCCTGGCATGACATCATGGTCTATAATTGCAGAATTACTCTCAAAAAGAACTTCAGTCCAGTATTTATGGCAAACACAAAGCTTCGGCGCCGCTTCCATCCTCGTAACAAGATTTAAGCGGGGCAGAGGTGTCAGACTGGTGATACGGTGAATTGGACAATCAACGAACTGTGTGATGATGTTCCCAAAGCAATTCACCTAGCCTTAAGATCTTTACACCTGGCCCAGCTTCAAATCCGCCGTAAACCTGAGCCAAAACACCCCCCTCTCCATTTACTTGAACTTGCAGCCACCCAAATAAGCCCAGTTTCAGGCAAACAGGCAATCTCTAGATCGCCCTTCAGTCCTGCTGGTGGAGGGAGAAAGATGTACTCTCTCAGGACAAAGCCCTGTGATTTTCATGGGTTTGAGTTCTTTGTGTCCAAAGCAAACACCTAAATAAAAATCCACATTACTGTAAAGCTCCTACAAGTAATGGTGTTAATGGAGTGTTATATCACATCAAGAGCAAATACCCATTGAGGACGAGCTGTGAGGAAGCAACTCTTACTTAAGCCATTATATTACTTAGGCAGTCACTGAAAGACAAATATAATACAAAACACATGACTTATAAAATGATTTATGCTCATCATAAATAGAGTGAAATGTTTTCTGTGGTGGTCTTACTGAAGTTAAAAAACAGAAATAAAGTTATTATTAGTGCTTTAATATCCTACTTCATGACAGAAAGCAGACTTCGCTTGGAGTGAGAGATAATTAAAAATCCACAGGCAATTAAAAAAAAAAACAAAACGAGAAAGAAAATTGCAAATCAAACCCAACAAAAAACTCACCCGAGATATATGACAAGTTTAAAATATTAATACAAACAACATCCCAAAGGTGGTACTTAAGGCTTTGCAGCAAACCCTGCCTCTAAACCAAAATGCAGTAGATAAATTCCAAACACTGTCAGAATGTCTCTCTCCTGTCTGTTGTGCCTGTTCCTACAGCTCTGCTTATATTCAACAGATGAAGGTAAATTACTCCCTGTATCCCAGACACATCTAAAAACCCCCACAATTATCACTGTGGCACAAGCCTATCTCATCCCAGCTTGGTGATAGTTCTGATAGATCTTTGCCTCCAGGTGAAGATTTGATCTGCCCACGGTCACAGAGAACAAGAGTAGCAGAACTAGACCAGGATTCTGTTTTTTTTTATTCCCCCCCCCCCTTCTGTTCTCTCTCAAGCAAAGATGCTACAGAAAAAAAAAAAAAAAAGTAAAATCCTATCAGTGGTCACAAGCAAAGTTCACAAGCTTCACTGCACACCACCAGTTTTCCTCTGGCATATCTTCCAATGTAGCCATGCATTGTGAGGATCAATAATAACTCTTTTCCCCTAATACGTTGGTTGTTTATTCTCCTTGAGAGAATCCACTCTGTGCTTTCAATGCCTTTTTAATATAGTGTGTTATTTAAGGACAGGTAGAGCTTTCCTTTCTGGTCCTAGTGACTCTTTGGGCTGAGCTGTTGGGGTTTTTTTTGTATGACCAAAGCACCTCCCAGACAAGCAGAGTGGCCATCCTAAAAAAGCAACCTAGATCTGGAATAGGAAATTATGACAACATTTTCTGAGGAATGGCCAACAACAAAATTGTAGGTGTCCTAGCTACTTACAAACTTCATGATTATATGACAAATAAGACACGATAGTCCTGCAGTGCTACGATGAACACAGACAGACCATAAAACACCCCACAGCTAATAGTCTACATATGGGGTTTTTTCCTCTAGAAAACTAAAGTTTTTTGGTTTTCTAAAAGTGAAAAAAAACCTGTAAAATCAGCCTAGGATTTAAGGCAACGTCTCAGTATATTTCTTTTGATGGTCACTACAACCTGTCAGGAAAGGGGCAAGAGAGTAGTTTAAAAATGCATTTGTTTTTACCAAGATATCCATCAATCTGCACAATTCACTTTTATGCCACACAAACACGATGACATAAAGCCCATTCATCTTTTCCAGCTTAATACCTACTGTCCTTTGAAGATACATGTTTGGAATATCTGAAGGCGACCTCCATTTTTCACAGTTCCCAGTCATAGGGCAGCTGACACAGCCAAGATAATCCTGTATTCAGCGAAACCGGGGGAATGAATGGATTCTGATGAATGTAATTTGCTATCTCAGTGACAAATGGCAAATGTGAGGAGAGGCTGTGCATACAAATATAACTGCGTTAAATAAGGGCTTGTGAAGGATAGTACTCTGAAAATATCTGATAGGCAGTTTTACAACAACCACGCGGGTTTTTTTGAGAAGATAAATCATCAGCTTACTTAAAGTCATCATTATATCCTCTTTGTGGATCTCCGCTGAATAAGATGCTATCATGGCACACAATCAGCAGGGCGTTGTGATTCCACAGGCCAACTTTTTATGCCACGTTTTAACTTACAACATGAGTTTTTCAGTGCCTTTTTTAGTTTATACCTTTAGTATACCAAAGTTCCCAATAATTACCTGTAGTACGTCAACCTGTAGTAGACTAACTCCCAAAAGATGCCATGTTCCACTCACACCAAAAGCTCCTTGCCAGATCCCCTGAGGCTGATGTGTCACTTTAGAAAATTCTTGTATTCCTAATGTTTTTGCCAATTTTGTTGTAGTACCATGTGGTATCTACCAACACAATTTCAGGTCAGGGTCCACCACTCAAGAAAAAAGAATATGCTTGAAATGAGAAAGGGAATCTCCTCCTTGCTATCATCTTTGTGGATGCTGCAAGATTATGAATATACAACAGCCACAGGTTCTAAAGCCACAGAGAGATCAAGAGATGGTACTACCTACCCTTCAGACAGGGATGAGTAATGAAGGTTTGGATGCTAGTGCCAGCGTGAGGATTCAGCAGCAGAGCTGCCTGAGGCTGGGGACCAGCAGGGAGAACAGTGGGATTCCTGACCTGGAAAACAAAGCTCCCCACTGCTGTGCTGCCAAGGCAGGGGGTGCGAGTTACTTCCAGGCATTATGAGAAGTCACCAGGTGTCTGAGCAGTGGGAATCACGTATCTGTCAGTCCCCAAAAAGCTCTGCCTTCCTCACTCCTCCCTGTGGCAGGGGTGAAAAAGAGCAGAAGAAAGAGTTCCTAGCAGAAGCAGCTGATGGCTTAAACAACTTTAAGTGTGCTGTTAGAGGTGGGGTAAATCTGCAGTCATGAGACACTCTGCAACAACTTTCTCCTGGAAGTTGAGCAGAGGTTTCACTTCACCTCGGGGCTGGGGTATTTCACAACTGCTGACTGCTGTCACTTGGGCTTTTCACATTATTTTCCAAATTACTGACAGACAAAACAAATCTGGCTTGATCTTACCAAGTCGGTTTAAAATTAAACTTAAGTATCTCCATCCAAAGAGGCCAGATGACCCCTACATACAAAACTATACACATGCTTAGAAAAACCTGGAAGGTTTTACCTTAGAAAGCTTTGCAGAACACATGATTTGATGCAGAACTCCCTGCAAACCTAACGCAACTGAGAGCAGTCCCTGAAGGAAGCTCACACCAGTTCCTTCCCCTGTTAGTCGTTGCATTTTCTTTAATCATTCTCAACTTCAGCCTACACCAACGTTCCTGGTAGTCACTCTTTATCCAAAACCTGTTGACATCAAAGAGGTTGTGGATGAGTGCAGCTAAGCATTTCCCATCACCTGGGAAGACAAGAGCAGCACTTTGGGCACCAAGTTTGTTTGACTGCAAGTAGGCTTCCAAAGATTCAACAAGTGTCATAAAACCTGCACTTTTAGGGGTGAAGAGTGCTCACTTCACCTGTACTAGCAGCACTGCTACTGCCATCTTCTGCAATGTATTGTGAGTTCTCCACCCTGGCACCTCCATATGATCTCTAGAGAGTGTGGGTAGAGGTAACACTGGTGGGGAAAGTTAATAATTACTCCCCTTTGAGGGGATCAAAACTCCTGTAAAGGAAGCAAAGCAAATGGGTAATACAACTGCTACCCAGGTCACAAAGGAACAATATACACAAAGAATTTGCAAAACTCTTACTGAAAAAGTTAGTGGTAGATAAAATAGGGCCCTTCTAAAAAATTAATAATTTTTTTAAAAAAAATAGCTTTCCCAAGAATATAACTTGAAACAGCCTAACTTGAAACAGCTCTGAAATCATTCCTCGTATAAAAACCTGGACTGGATCTCATTTATGTAAATATTACCTTATCTCTCTCCTTGAAGAAAATGTTTAACGATTAAGTTATCTGTCATTTATAGATCAAATTAAACTCATTAATGCAAGCTATTAAAGACCGTTTTTAAAGGACAAAGGCTGATAAACTGTATGTGTCTCATTCTAATGCTACAGATAATCTTTTCTGCCATCAGAGAAAGACAGAACGAGGCAGAAGAGGAAGCTATTAGATTTCCCGTACTGCTAGAAAAAGCCAGTTCCACTCCCAGGATGCTCACTTCTTTCAAAGAAATCAACTCAGGATCATCTGCTTACCTCATGTCACAGAGATGCCAGCTAAAGTACATGTCATTTAACAAAAAAAAAAAAAAAAAAAAAGTCTATTTACCTCCTTCCTTCCTATACAAAGTTCTTTCTTCTTTTTGTAGGAAGTCACAGTCACAATTACACCCTATTCATGCCTGAGACACCTAGGTAGGCACGACAAAATAACGTGTGGTTTTGCTAAATAAGAACGACTGTAGAGTGATGAGTTATTTTCAAAAGATTTCACAGTGCTTGATTCCCAGCATCCTGAAAGAAACAAAGCGAGGAGTCTGTATGACCTAAATGCAACCTCTGCAGCATTTCTTGCTACTCAGGAGGAACAGGGAGGAGGCAAGGTAAGAAAATTTGATATAAAATAGTTATTCCTCCAAGAATTCAAGAACCTCAGCTGGCAGTTGGGTCAACTCAGGGAACGGCTGCACTTCAGAGCCTGTTTTTAGGATACTTGCACCTCTGAGAGCCTGGGACCAGTAAGGAAGATCTATGCTTGAGAGCAGACGTGGTTACAGGTTTGGCAAGTGAGCTCAGTCTGCAATTTGCCCAAAACATCCTCATGTGAAAGGTCATTAAGCCAGCTTGATACAATTGAAGAATGTCTTCCACAGAGGATACTGAAACTGTAATAAAGGTTGTTTAGAAAAAACCCAAATCCACTAGGATATAAATGTCAGCTGTATGCCAACATTTTTCACAAGGATTGGGAAGGGGATAAAAGTGATTCATCTCTAAAGAATCACTTCTAAATTAATTTTAATAGATGGTAGTAGGCTGACAGTTTTCTGAAAATAGCCAGCAGATGTTCCAGTGCTTTACCAAGTCTCGATGTCTAACCTTGGGTACTCCAGTTCCACAAAATCCATCTTCTGGACAGAGCTCTGTTTCCGCAGCTGGAATGCTAATGATGGCTCTTAGTGGTTTCTGACTCCTACCAGTGTTTTTATTTCTGTGGCAGATCACAGTGTACAAGCCACAGAGGTGAGCAAACACAGACTTATGTTTTCTTAGACAGGCCAAGGAGGTAACTTCTTATGGTCCATTGCTACCTAGAGATAACCTGCTCAATCTACCTGCTCATCCTAAAATAAAAAGCATCTGAGTTACCAAGATGTTGCTCAAATACAATCGAGAGCATTAGCACGATTTATATGAGCTGCTCAAATACACTGATGCATGTAAAGTCTCCAAAACCATTTATTGTCAAAATGTCAACGCTAAATGCACAAAAATGTAACTTACTTTCTGCCATTAATTAACTAATGTTTGCACAGCACTTTGAAAAATGTAAAAGCACTTTGAACACTGAGAGCTAAGCAGTATTATTTTTACTCATGTGGACTCACTGTATGAATCATACATAATAACCACCTCTTGTGGAAAGTATTTTTGGTCCACAGCCAAACCCTAACCTAAGATTTGGCACTTCTGTTCAGTAAAGAATCTGTAAATGGTCCTGTTCATGTTTCAGTTGCAAATTTTCTGTGACGCATTTGTTACTGAGTTCTTCACAATATACACCAGGTCTAAGGGGCATTCACAGGGCTGTAATTAATTCTGCACAGCCAGACAGCAAACACTTGATTGTATTCTCCTCATCTGCCCAAAACATTTGAGAATACTGGCTCACTAGTGTTAGCTGTGACTTATCTCCTTCTCTTTGATCTGTACAAGATGCAACAGGCTTTATGGGTATAACACAGGATTTGGATTCCCTTTCACCTCTGTGAGGCTTAAACCACCACAGAGGGCCATAGCTCTCAAATTATTTTGCAATCTCCTGGTAAAGAGCACTACAGAAGAACTGGACGGTATTATCATTATCTATCTCCACTCTGTGATTTCCTCCCCTCTGACCACCTCTGTCTGGGCATTTTTATTCCCCTCTTACCCTTTGTGACTGAAGAGATACCATGACCATGAGTTTTTCTTCCCAAGTGAGAATTCAAAGAGCTTTCACAAGGTCACACTTTATACCTACAAGGTTTTTTCTCTTGCATCAGCCTTGAAAAAACATGTTTGGCTATCCCATTTTTTGCACAAAATTGCTTCTCTGTGATCACATTCATTGGGGAAATCTAAGTCTAGAATAAGCAGAAAGCAACAAAACTTGATCATTCTGCTGTTCTGATTAGTTAACAAGAAGGGTGATGACTTACATCTGGCCTGAGTACCACCTGCAGTCAGGCCTGCCCTGTGTTTCCAGAGGGTCTGGCTTCTTGGCTGACCCAGTGGTGATACGCTCCACCGTTGTTACAGCTCTCAAATCGGGAGGTATTTTATGCATGCCTTGTATTTGTTTAAGCACACGTCTATCCCTCATATAAATTAGTCTGTGTGGGATTAACCTAGCCAAGAGCTTCTCTTTTACAAATCTGTCTGGATGTTCAGATTTAAAGAGTTGTAAAGAACCTTGTCTGCAGTACACCACACCCACCTCCAATTAACCACCCTGCTATACTCCCAGTAGTCGATAAGTGTATTTATTCAGCATCATTTTTTATTCTTGAACTAATGAAGAAAGAAACACGAGAGTGGGAAATATCTGATGTGGTTAACATTGATCTATAAAGCTTGGACCTTTTTTCTCCACTTGAAACAGAGACCCTAATTTAGAGGTTTTTAAAAAGGAAGGATTTTTGAACTGGCTGACTTTGTACGGATGAAATATTGCACAGTGTTTACAGTGCAAGTTTACAGACTGGTCTGGGGCAGCTCCACTGCATATCTGATATACTCTGGAGGGGCCCCGTGCTCAAAAGCAAGGACTTCTCACCCAGCCTGGTGACAGGGAGCTGAACTGCTGGAAACATTGCCCAGCACCTGCTCTTTCTTGGCTTTAAAAATCTGTATGGCATCATCAGGATTCCAGAGATATACATGATGCAGGAATACGCTCCAGACTTACACAACGCTCTCCACCACCTCTTAATCTGCTGGAGGTGGAGGGGGAATAGAAGAAAGAAAAGCACACCTCATGCAAACGTTGTAAATAAACACTTCAACTCAAACCACCAACACCCATAACAGATGGGAGTCTACCAGGTACCTCTTCTCAGTAACTCCCACCGACTCCCAGTTCTCTGCAACCTCAGGTGCCAAGAGGACAAAGAGCCCTTGATCTCATAGCTGGGGTGCTCTGTGGCACTTTTCCCCATCACACAGCCAGGACCTGACTGTAATGCCTGCAGAGACGAGTGGCTCTGGGCACATTCGTTACTGCTGGAGGTGCCTGCAAGTGCTCACAGAGCCTGCAGAGCTGATCTCAGAGGTGACTCCACCTGAATTAAGATTCTGACTTTGACGTTCAGTAGTCCCGTGTTAAAATCCAGGTAGCTTGTCCCTGTATTTGCATTATTCATAATCCTCAAACCCAAATTATTACTTGCTGCAGATCACATAACATCCACCCAAAGCTCCACGCTCCTCTACCTGGTAACTCACCAGGAAATTTTGCTTCTGTAACTCTAATGCACTGAGAGACAACTTGAATGTGTCTAAATCTCTGAAAAGCCAAATCAATTTTCTCACGTATTTTCTGTTATAAAAATATCTGCTCCAGGGCTATGATTTTTATGCCAAGTTTCAAAGTGGAATGACTGTATACAGTTAAATTACAACCCTCTAAAATGTGGATTTATAATACACATAATGGAAGCCCTATAACTGTAACATTTCAAATATGACATTCCTACAAATGTCAGTTTTCAAGGGATGCTATATGATGGTTTGAACTGCCTCTCAATCTATGGCAAGCCAATGCTTTTTAGGGGAGGAAGACTTCCATTATTTTCCAGTTATTGTACAGATGGCTTGTTCCTCCTTAGAAGGTAACTCCACCTACTAGTAAGAGATCCCATTGGAGGGATAAATGATGGAGCTTCCGTGGGACTAATGCAGCTTTTAGTCAGTGTGTGCATCAATTTGTCTGCAGAACAGAATACACACCGTTGTTGTAAATGCCATATTTACATCCTTAACCATCTCAAAATCCTGGCAACAGCTTTAGTTTCACAAACTATATGCCAGGGAGTTAATTTCACAACCTAATAATTGTGGACATCTCTCTTGCACTGTCATTTCTGAGCTTTTAGGAACTCAGAGCATATTTTTACCTGTGTTTTCTGACTACAAAGACTAAAACATATTAAAATCACATTAATATAGTAACTTAAAAAAAAAATAAATTGCCTTTTGTATGTCTTCAAAGCCCAGGCTTTGAGAAAAATGTCAAATATCACAAGAGTTGGCAACAATGTAGACTGAACTACCCATTCTTCAGAAGTACAGGAACACAAGAAAACCACTGAAGCAGAGGCATACGACCTAGTTGGAACTCCCTGATATGATTTGCAAGGTTGCTCAGGCTCCAACCTGCTCATACTGAACTCAGTCAGGCACCTTTGATTACAAGGGGACTTGGGTCAGGCTTTCTGATGGCCCTTGCACACTTGTGTCTCCGTAGAAGAGAACAATTGGGTCACATCCCTCGTGCTATTATCTGTATCTAAGTGTCTCTGCGTGGATATTTTCTCTCCACTGTGCTGAAAAGGGAAGGGGCAGGTTTTATTGGTAGAGTGGGGCGTTTTCTCCTCTAATATCCAAGAAGGGGCTCTGAGGATTTGAAGCAGCAGCAGAAGGAACAGCTTTGGGAATGAGCTTTTTTTTCCCTGCTGCACTTTTTCTTACCATGTGAGCCAGGACGTAGTGACACTTGGATCTGTGTTTCTGGGCCTCATTTCCCTGCAGAGCTCTTCCACTGGAGACCATAACATGGCACTAGGGAGTAACACCAAGGCTAAGGAGGATCTGCTGCAGCAGTGTTGCCAGGCACAGAGGGAGCAACGTAGCAGCAACCAGCTGTAGCTGGCACTCAAAAAGCTACCCCTACACTAACCCTTCATTCGCTAAAAAGAAATTGTCAAGAAAACTCCAAAATAATCTTGATAGGATCCTGACTTTGGCCTTGGCACCCTTGCATGAGACTTTCTGTATGAGGTTGCAACCTGACCTATTAAATTTACTCAGAAAGTTAATGACTTCAATAATATTGCCCGTTGCAAACTCCTGTGAGTGCGTGTTGCTTGATTTGGGAGCCCGTGACTGGAGGTGGTGAGTGGGGAAGTGCTGCAGACGGGATTCCTTCACTGAGGATCAGTACAGCTCCAGAAGAAAATGCTCGCTTTTCAGTAAACAGCACATGGGCAGGTTTTAAAGCCTGCTACTAAACATGTTCTGGCCACAGAAAGTAGCTATTAAAAATATTTTCAGAGGAACTGAAACGTGCTCTCTGTTGAAATGAGACGAGTACACAAATCACTGGGTTTAGCAAGTTTTATGTTTTTTTTACCCTGTCATAACATTCAGAACTGTCTCCTTCCCTTTTACTTGTGTTGTGTTTATTTAAAAGGTTCAATCTGCCTTAATTCAGAGCAATTTTGATTGCAAAATGGTTTATTATAATTTTTATGTGCTATTCTTTTTCTTTTTTTTTCTTTGGCTTTTTTTTCTCCTCCTGCAAAGCCAGACTACAGCAGCTCATCAAAAGGAAGCAAGGCGGCCTGAATTTTATCTTACTGTTATTGTGATATAGCTGCAGTGGGCAATCTGAACTCATCAAGAAACAATTGCAGTAAAGATATCTAAGTGGATGTCACAGCTCTGCTGAAAGATAATAAAGTGAAATGAACCAAAAAAACAATCTTTCCAATACAAATCACATAGTTAAGTTGTAGTGATTTGCAAGCAGAATATGAGTGCGGGAGGAGGGAGATGGAGTCAGAAATGCCCAACTAACACTTTTAAATGATTTTTAACACATTTGGTGAGTACATAATTAAGGGATTTACAACATTAAAACCTGGAGCTGTTGTGCAGGGCTATACTAAATGAGACAATCAGTAACAAGGGAAAGGGTGAATCACATCACCTTCCACTGTAGCTTGAACTACTGTCTCCTAAGATAAACACTATTGATTGCTTTTAAGCCTCCTCTCTATTAGAAAAAGACTTCTAATTTTGGGAAATCAATAATAAAAGATAGCAGAAACCCCCAGATTCTCTCCACATAAGCCTGCAAACAGGAAAGGGCAGAACCTCACATTAAATTGGAAGATCATCCCCGGTTTGCAGGGTGGAGGATTTGCCCCTTGGTCTGCGTTCTTCTCCAGCACTGAACCTGCATCAGCATCCACAAACTATTGTTCTGATTTCCTGACAGAACTAAAATGTCTTGCCACACGTGTTTTAGCATTATTTTTTTCTAACGTCAATTCTGCCTTCAGTGCCTGAAAATTAACTCCTTAAGTAGTTCAACAAATACCTTTTCTTTTCCAAAGCAACGACTTTTGTTTGAGACCAAAATAGCTTTCACTCAGCTTTCAAGCTGTGGGGTCCTTTCTCCTGCTTTTGTCTATTTAACAGCAAAGGAATGGCGTGGTGGTATTGAATTACCAACATGTTGGGAGGCTGTTTGGGTCTCTGCTTTCTGGTGGGGTTATTTTGGGGGGAGGGCTGTTTTTAGAGGCACGTACTCTATAAGCCCAACAGACAATGCCAAATCTCCAAGAGCAGATCTACACAGAACACTTCATCGACCCCACTCGGGCGGACATTGTGCATTATGTACCATGCAAGATGCCCAGCACGCCTTCCAAGAAAAACACCAACACTGACTGAACACAGGCCAAGGATTTTCTCATTAGCATGACTAGAGGTTAGGCAGGCACACAGCCTTTCCCACTTCTGCTTTCCATTTAAACAGGCGACCACTCCGAGGCATATTATACTTAATACACAGCTGGATCTTCTACAAAGAAATAGTTGTGGGTTTTGCCTGACTTTTGCCGCTAAACTCCTGTCTGCTTGGAATTCACATGATTTCCTCTGAAACTGGTGAGGTTTACCAGAATATGACATTGCTTCTCTTACAGTCTAACAGGGAACGGTCATCCCAGGCTGATATTAAAACAGTAATTTCACCAGTGACTCTCCTGGTGAAGCAATTACCTGTGGCCATTATCTAAATGCATCACTTAGTCTTTGATGGCAAATTGTTTAAATAAATAAGAGGGAAAAGAAATAACTAGCAAATACCAGGACATAATTGCGTGGTTAACCCTATAACTGACAGTCTTGCAAGAATGGGGGAGGAATTTTTAATGAAGTAATCACAAACAGATTAATATCTGGGAAAGAAACAGGGGATTTTCTTTTCCACAGCAATGGGATTTTCAGCAGACCCAAAACAGTCCTTGTCTAAGCAGAAATGTGCTTATCTGTACCCATCTCCCCTGATCGCCTCGCTTCTTGCCATAAAGGGAAATCAATATGAGGACTTGTTATTCAGAAGAGTCTCAAGAGTCAAGCACTGTGATTGCACCTCTAATCCTGCAGGAATCTGTCTCCGACAACTACACCAGATCAAACGCAAGGGGCGCGTTGTTTACAGCTGCTTTGCAAAGCCTAGGACACAGGGAAGCAAATAAAGGCAGATCTGGGGTGTCCAGGCTGACCTCCTACCCCCCCGTGTCCGGTTGCACTACAACACTCCTTTTGATGGCGTGCCTTTCTAGGATTGAGACCTCTGTTATTAGAGAAGGGAGTTTGCTTCTCAGCACAGTGCCCGAGCATGGATTTCTCTGGCACTCTTTTGGCTGACCAATTAGGAAAACAAGGGCTGTGTAAGGGTTAACCATCGATCTCTGGGTTCCCTTGGCTTGCTCTGGAGCTGCTGCTAATAACACCGATGGCAGTTTCCTGAGCTGTAACTCACAGCGTGATGAGAACAACTTCTGATCTGATGAAAATTCCTCCCTCGCTGCAGAAAAACACCCTATCATTTAAAAGTTTTGAATGTGCTAACAGCTAATTTATTAAAGGGACTCCTGCAGCGTCCGTGTTTACAGGGCTCAGGCTGCAGACAAAGGAAAGGCCTATTCCATGCACATAAGGGGAGCAGAATCGAGCTGTATTTTTGGAAAGGCAGCACAGTGTGCCAGAAGAAGGGCTGGACTGATGAAAGGAACAGCTATGGTGGTGTGTGCTGAGACTTCTTTCAGCCTTGACCAGGAAGGAGCACAATTAGGGACTGGAAAAGAAGAACAAACGAGAGTAAGCTCTATTTTACACATGTCGAAACGCAGTGAAACAAGTTCAGGCCAGATTACAAGGACTGAGAAATATAAAACTTCCCTAGATGCTCAGATACGGTAACAAAGGAAATCATACGTGAGGGCAGACAGACATTTTAACTGATTCCTCCTTGTAGAGTGTTTTCTCTGTTTAGGAAGGTTTATGCTTTTCCCTATAAATCTCAAGCTAAAATTTCTCAGCCCAAAAGCCAGACTCTATCCCCAAACCAGGTGCAGAAAAGGGATGGAGGGAAAGGAGGCTGCATTTTCCAGAGACTTTTGCTTTTAAACAAGAAAATAAGATACCTTCTACAAATTTTAAATGAGACAAACGCCCCCTGTAACAGACATTTTCAGCCATCTCCAATAACAATCACATTCCAGATGTCTCTCTCTGACAAGCCGTTAGACTGCCAAAGGCTGAAAATGGAAGAAGTCCAAGAAAGAATTAGGTGTCCTCTACATCTAACATTACCTCATTACCTGCAAGTAAATATTAGGCATAGCTTGAGCTTAGAAAATAAGGCTAAGTGCAAGGAGCACCTGGTTAACAAGCTAATGGGCTAAATAATTCTGTATGATTTTCAGACGCTAACACTTATGTGGTAGAATTCCTCCTCCCAGCTGTGTTGCTTTGCTGAGAAGTGTTCATAAAATAATCTTAACAACTTTGCAGTATTCATTTAAATTAAATATATACACTTCAGCTTTCACTAAAATGCCATTGTTAGAAGCCAACCATTTGATGTGTTGTCAAGTGACACTCTAATGAGTATGATTTTTAATGGGCTTTGAGTAGCTGAGTGGAAAGAAGTAAAACCATGGATCAAACACCATCCAACAGCAGTTTGAGTTACTGCACTGTCCCTCAGCCTCTGATGTATGCTGTACCAAAAGACATGTTTCCATAATGAGTATGCATAGATAAATACATTGACATTACCTTTTCCTAACTTGATTCAGCCTATTTTTAAAGTATCAACTTGAAATATATTCACAATATTTTTGGCTCTGTGAATAAATTTACACATTGAGTAGCACTAATTACAAGAAGTAATGTTCTGCTCCTTGCTATGCACGGTCCATACGATCTGCATATGTCTAGATTAACAACTTCTTTGCCTTGGTGTGGCCCCAAAACAAATGGCATGAGGTGCTTCCAGCACAGCACAATCATACATATGATGGGCTGGCCTGGGCACAATTTCATCCTCATTTGACTTTACCTTTTATTCTCATTATTTTTAGCCCCCCTAGGTCTCCTTGGAAGAAGAAGCAATGTTTCTAAATCCCTCAGTGTTTATTATGGTTAGTCCTTTCTAACTTGGAAGCTGTTCAGAGCACGGCTCCATCCACTGAAGTCTTGTCACCCCCCCGCTTGCCCAAGCTGTGATCCCACCACTGTCTTGTGGTTTCCTCACCTTTTGAAGCAGTCAGGTTGCAGTGTATTGGCTAGTTTTATCATCTGAAGCACTGTTAATATCTTAATTTACCTCAAAAATCTTAACAGCCATCTTTCACCTGTGATTTTCCTACAAATGGGATATTTCTGTGCCTCTGCCCCAGCCTGTTTCTCCATGTGGCTGGCTAGTTCCGCGTCACTTGCCCTATGAACAGATTTATATCCAAGTTCTCCACCAAGGGCTGATTAATCTCCTGAAGCTGGTCAGCAGCCTTTTTAGTGCTTTTTCTCCCTGCACCAGAAAGGCACCTAAACAACATTTCCTGCCTCCGTTCTTCTCAGGGAAGCCCAGTGGGAGAGTTTTAAGGTGACCTTAATGCCCCGCTTTGGATGTCTTGCTTACTAAGCTTCATTAGTGCCTGGCATGATCAACCACGGGCAGATGTGGCCCCACGCTGCTCTCAGGAAAGCCAAGTGGCAATGCCCCACTAGGGATACTGAAAAAATAAATCAGGTACAAGATAAAAGTAGTGTGGGGGAAGGCAGAGAGGCCACAGAAGGGGATTAAACCTCGGGGTTGAATCAGTAGGGGATCAGTGCGCTCTCCACAGCGGTGCGAGGGCTGTGAGGTAACCTGAGGGATTATTTTGATGCCAGTGGTTGCTCAGCCTATGGACCATTGTGCTTTCACTGCTGTGGCTGCACACACATCTCTCACCTTCCTGCACCTCGTTCACTAGGGTATTGGCTGGTAGAGCTGTTGGGCTCACCACCTCCTTTAGTCAGCACTTCACTCTCTCGGCCAAAAATCATCTTATATCACCCTTCTGAGGCTTCTTAGATTGCTCAAAATATTTTGCTTAGAAACAAGTCTGTGATAGTTGATGTGAAGTCATCTGTAATTATAAGGTACTGGAAGTATATTAGAAGTAACCCAATATATTTTTTGTGTATATACTGTTGCAGTGGTGATAATATGCATGCGCTAGTCTGAGAGGCCAAAAATATTCTAAGATCCATTTGCAAGGGCCAGAAAATTTCCCTTCTGAAGGTTAGGTATTAAATTAAATTAAGACAATTTCCTTACTTATGGATATTAAAGTTTAGGGTCAGTGCCATCCACTAGACCTATAACAGATGCTCTCTGTTAACTCTTATCCATTCGCAAAGGGGAAAACTAAAGGAATAAGGGAGAGAGACCTATAAAACTAAAACAGCTTTAATGAAAATAATATCAACAAAGTGGAATATATACAAATATGCATCAAGCTGAGATATTCCACAGAGTCAGAATTATTGCAAAGCACCCATCTGATAAGCTTTCAGAAGCTCTGGTGCTAACAAGCTGCTTCCTTCAATTATTTTTCCTAAGATGCTGGAGATTTTGGCTGTGGTCATGAACCAAATTCCACAACAGGTTTTAGCCCATAAAAACAAATTAGGTAGAGAAAAATTCTCTCTGTTTATTGGTACTGCATTTCCCTGTTTGTGTCAAGTATTCCAGGAAATCCTGCTCATCTGATGGATCATAAAGGCTAAGCCAGTCAGTGTGAGTGACCTCCAATATCGATAAGGAACCCAAATACCGAATCCAAATTGGTTAAAGGATGCTGATGGGGTTTGTGGTTGTTGGGGTTTTTCTTTTTTTTTTTTTTTAAGTTCTATCTTTTGTTGACCAAAAAGAGGAATGGTCCAGCAAAGATGAGTTATTTCTAAAGGTATATTGAAGTTCAAGAGTCAAAGTGCCAATTTTTGACAGTCTCCAAAGATGATACTGCTGCAGGATTTGCAAACAGAAAGAGCAGAACCAACATCCAGGGCAGACCCTCTGAAAAGACACATGAGATCTGTTCACTGGCTAAGTCCAGCAAATTCTGTCATCATTTGGTACCACAGAAAAGTCTGTCAGAAAACAAAGAAAAGTGTTCTCCCAACAGTTAAAGAATATTTAAAGATTTTTTACTTATGCTCTCCCTAATCATCTGCTCCGAGCCTGTGGCTGGGGACTAATTAAAGTAACTACTGAGAAAACAAAACATATATTATGCTCTGTATTTTACTGAAAATATACTGTGATGAATTTCTATAATGAATTTCAGTGGGAGAAGAAAAACAGTGTATTTTAATCTCCTGGCAGAAATGTGTATTTATGAAAATCAGCCCCCAGGATGAGGTGATGAGGAGGAAGTATTGTTACCTACATGCTAACAAGATTTCTGACACAGGTACCCCTGTAGGTGAAACAACAGACACAAAAAAAACCCTCATTGGGACCAAACTTGCCCTTTAACATTCAATGAATTGTAGACTAATTCCAACCTGACAAGTACAAGCTGGATGGAACAATTATTCTCATAGAACAAACAGTAATTATGAAACTTAACACTGCTTTAAAGGATCTGCGTGCAGATGAGATAGGGACTTCTAACATTTTCCTCTTTTTTTTTTAATTCCTTTTTCTTTTTTAATGAAACAAAAGCAGGACCTATCCCTCCCCTTTCCTTTGGTTTTAGAGAGCTACAGTTTTGTTTTGGATGTGATCGAAGGAAGAGAACTTGTAATTCATAACATACTGTTGTCAAAATCTTTCTGCCATACCTGGCAGATGGCTTGATAAATAAACGAGGAACGTCAATAAACACAGCAAAGAGCTGCTCTTGAAAGAGGAGAGTATGGTCCCAGTCCTCGCTAGCGCACACAGCGCGGCTCTGCCATATGCAGAGGACACCTGTGAGATGCTCTTGCTTGCCCCAGCAAGGAGCTGGGCTTGCTCATGGCCTCCTTTGCTTACATCAGCCGAGCTGTTCCCAGTGCAGGGGAGGAGAAAGCTGCTGTCAGAGCGGGAGTCCCGGGGTGCTTGGCACCCTCCTTCTGCACAGGGATGTGTTCTGAGTGACCGAGTCGTGTGGGGGTCCCGCCAGCCACCTTGCTCCAGAGGCTGGAGACTGCACTGCCCCTGTTTCCCTGTGTCCCCGGGCAGCTCCTCTGGAGAGCCATGGGTTTCTCTGCTGCTTCGCTTTGTGCACCCCAACCTGTAACACACTTTGGCCACGCAGACTGGGGAAAAGCTTTTCCTCAGCCTCTCTGCCCAGCTGCACAGGAAGGAAGGAGAATCTGCTCCCGGGTCAGCTGGACACGGAGGTGAAAAGACCAGGTGATTCTGAAGAAAGGAAATGCAATCAGAGAAACCCCTACATTTAGGTTAGATGTTAGAGAAGAAGAAAAAAAGAAACCCCAAGAATAATGAAGGAATAATTTCATCTTTCCTGCATAGAAGGGCAAAAAGCAGCTTCAGCTATCAACTTCATTATTTTGCAGTTTTATAACTTACAGCTCAAACAAACTGCTCTCAGTTCTAACATTTGTTTCTGGTTTCAGACTAGTAGAAATCTAATTTCCTTCTCCCCAAGAGCAAATGTCAGCACAAGTGGGATCTGAAATTTGTTGCTTGACACCTGCAGCAAAGAGCTAAATTGAGAGTAATATTTCAAAGAGGTACTTGGGAGGTATGCGCTTAAATTTGGTTAACAGACAAGCTGGCTTGTGTATGTTCCTCCTGCACACTGCCTCTAAAACTGATCCCACTTCACCCTGGATCAATGTGAGGCAAAGGAAAGGGAACTGCTAGAACCACTCTGACTGGAACCAAGGCGGCCAAACTCAGTGTTTTAGGAAACCTTGAGTCTGGCTTCAGAAACGAGTAGTATGATTTCACACTTCTAAACGCACAGACCAAAAGAGCCTGCCTGGCTTTTACATCATTTGCTGGGTTACCAGGATGAACAGATAAAATGAATGGCTGATATTTATGCATCAGGATAATTCTGGATTAAAATCCTGGTAGGTATACACAGTTGGCATCCCCTCTCCTCTTCCCCTTGCTTTGGTGTCTAGATCTCTACACCACTGCGGGCAATCTGCCCCCGAATTTTTGCAAGAAGGAATCAGCAACCAGCACTGGCTGTGAGCTATTTAATTGCAACCCAGGGATTTCTGGGGAGTCTGTAACACTCAGCAGCCTGCGGATAGGTATTCAGAAATCCAGCATTTAAAGTGTCGAAGTGCATTTTCAGTTGTCACATCAGCCTGAATAGACACCTTTCTTATTTATACATAAACAAAGACACGCTCAGGATGACTGAGCCACAGAAATGTAAGCAGGGAGGCAGCTAAGATTAAAAATCAAATTGCCTGCCTTTTCTTCCTCGGCTCCAAACAGAGGAGCATACAAGAACCTATATGGCATCTCAACGTAGTAGAGCATAAATGATGTAAATTAACATTGCTTGCACAATGCAAAAGAACAAAGCAAAACTAAGAGGATGCGACAGATCTTAAATTGATCTAAATTGGCATGGCTCCATTACAGTCACAGGGACCAAGGCTGTAATCCAGTTGTCTTCACTATGGACATAGCAATATTTGGATAGGCTAACAGTTATTAGAAATTCCACTGGCATGGAGTTTCTTTCATCTTAAAATCAAGTGATGGCTCAAAGGCGCTAACTGGAAGAGTGCCATTACTTTCAGCACCCTCTTCTAAAGCTGCTACAGAAGCAATAATTAATGCAAAGGGCAGATTATGCACATGCAGTAGTACAAACATATTAAAAGTTCTGATTTAAGTAAAAAAAAAAAAAAGATTGCCTGTAGCCTGCCACCCACAGGGACCACTCTACTGTTCTTAAGTCAATTAGTTCAACTTCTCTCAAAAGTCAGCCCTCTCCATCCTCGTTAGTGGTGACAAACAGTTTACTGCACTTATTATTCCTTTAACAGCTCATTAGAACTGGAATACATTAGTGCCAAAGGAACTAAAGGTCATTTGTCATCAATTTCTTTAAATATAAAGACAAAAGACGTTTCAAATCTCCAGAAGGATCATGATGATTGTAAGTAGGATAACTCAGAAAACTGAAACAAAACCTGGCAACATCTGTATTTGTTGATCACTACTTCAGAATTTAAAACAAAGTGGGAATTACTGTTTCTCTAGCTCTTACTAAAAAAAAAAAATATATA
>NW_008595400.1:1224-47591 GCF_000691845.1 Merops nubicus | reverse complement strand
TGTGCTTTTATTTCTTGCCAGCTTTTCCCTTCTACTTAGTATGCATAAACTCTGCTTTGGAAAAAAGAAAAAAAACAAACCAACAACTCCAACACCAACAAGCCAGGTCCAGAATAGAAGTTTTACAATGATGAAGGCTTTAGTGGCAATCCCTGTTTAGACAGTTTCTTCTGCAGCCACTTCTTTCACCAGCATTTACTCCCCTTTTACCATTTTCATCTCTAAAAGGCAAAAGCTGGGAAAAATAGAAGAAGGCAGTTTAACCTGGATTATATCAGTCATCCAGGGCATCACACTGTTTTACAAACAGTTGTGTTGGCACAACCAAGAGGTCAGTGACCTGCAGTGCGAAGGCAGGAAAAGGGAGAGGGCTTAAGCTGGTACTGCTTTCAAAACCAAACTATTGTGAAACTGCACTGTTACATTTCATAAACACTTTCTTCCAAACCTTTTAAGACTACAGGAAATGGGGAAAATCAGTGGAGAAGGCCCCTTTGGACCAGGGTGAATGCTTTTGAAGGCCTAATGGTAGCTGCAAAGGCTTGTGAGAGCCACCCGCAAGCTTAAGATGTAGGCAGTCATTCAGTGATACACAAAGACAACGTGAATTCTGATCCCTTCAGAGCAAAGCTGTGGCTCACACAAACCATTTCAACTCCTACACAACTGAAAACAGTGAATTATATTCTTAAATACACACACGACCACCCAGGTGAGGTAATCCCACTGGCTGGAACTGTGCAAACGAGGCCAACATCTGACCACAAGGGCATAAGAACTGCCAGCACATCCAATTAGCAGGATAAAAGTAACTACCCTCCTGGCTCACTAATTATTTTCAGTACACATGGTGTGATGAAAACCCTTCCAAAAATCAAATCTGTCTTACAGCAGTTTGACTTGCAGGCAGTGCAGAACGGAACGTTATTAATTATATTGCGTTAATTATGCTTTCGGATGCACCAACTAAATTTGGCTGTGCAATTAGATAAATAATAACCAAAGGGGAAGGTTATATTTTGGAATTGCACATTAGAATAGATGATTAAGCCTCTTGCCTTAGCTGCTTGTTCCTGTGTCATGGTAGGCAGCTTTTGAAGAAGCCCTCTCTGCTGCAGATAAAATGTCCAAATGGAGCCTCCACATCCTTTTAAATGCACAAGTGCCATTTTCATGCAGTCTGCAGAAGCTCTTCCTTTCATTTATTTGCATATGTGCCTCAAATATCAAAGAGAATGACATTTCAATGAAACAATGACCAAACAGTAACATCAAAGAGCCTGGCTTGGCAGCCTCCACTTTTTTTTTTCAGGGAATATTGACTCAAGCAGTGGATGTCACTGATTTCAGTCCAGGTGGGCCAAAGTGACCCCTGCACGCTGAGCAAGTGAGTAAAGGTCACTGACACGTTCACAACACATTGCCTTTTCTTTTTCTGTCTTCAGGTCATCCTTCCATTCAGTCTGCAGTTCCTGAACGTAGCCCATATTTAAAAATGGCCCACAGGTACTCAACAAATGACTTTGAAAGTGTTGAATTTGAATTTACTGGTTTAGCTGGCACAGGTTGAAGAACTCAGAATAGAAGAGTACCCCTGGGTAAAGGGGAAACTTCCATTTGGAGAATTATGTTCCTATCACTAGACCTTTTGGTGATGGATTCCCATAAGGACCATGCCTTTTCTTACCTCTTTTTAATATTCAGAAAGTGAGCACCTTCATTAACTTCAATCTAAGTGCTAGCAGCAGGGGGCTGACACAAGTGAATTCCTGCCTGCAAAAAGCAGCATCAGTGAATAACTGGTGAGACTTCTCAACAGGTTGCCCAGAGAGGAGGTTGATGCCCCACACCTGGAAACATTCAAGGTTGGGTTGGATGGGGCTCTGAGCAACCTGGTCTAGTTGAAGATGTCTCTGCTCATTGAAGGGAGGTTGGACTAGATGATCTTTAAAGGTCCCTTCCAACCCAAAACATTCTGTGATTTTATGAGTAACACTTCCCATGGGCTTGAGCTAGCTCAGCATCCACATCCTACCCCTGTCAATAATACTCTTCAGTCGTCAGTAATAACTTTAATTATCCATACCTCATCATGTCTTGGATGGACTGTGGTAATTCAGATGGTCTGGGAATGAGTCTCTGTACCTAGGCCTTTGCAGAACAGAGGAGTGGATCTCTACAGCAGCACAGGTTTTACAGAAAGCCTCAGACCTGCTCTCCACATTCTCCACTGGCTTTGCACAGATCATCAAACCAAACTCAAGGTCTCCTGTTGAGGCCAGGAAGGGTACTGAGATCCATGACTCCTCTAGAGTGCCTAATTCACTCTGTCTCCAAGCATGGGATTATCCATTCCTCCCTTTAGCTGCCAAACAGCCGGGCATCTTGTGTAAGCCAACTCTTTGTAGTCAGTGGGTAGAGGAAGAGACATCTCCTCTCTTTGTTCCCTAGAGAAGCTTGCATTTCTCTAAGGCCATCTGGGAAGTCTTAGACCCTGAGCTTGGATGAGGTACCAAGCTTTTAGCTGGACCAAGTGAGGAGAGAGGACTGAATCCTAACAGAAGTCAGTGTGAGTGAGGTGCCTAAATTTGCCCTTTCTAAATATCCTTGAAGGCTCTTTGAATTGCTGAAGTTCCCAGGTGGTCACCCTCATCACAGGTTTCAGTCTTCTGGAATGATGAGATTCCTGGCCATTGAAACAAGCTTTGGCCTGTTATCTGAATATCTGGAATGGACTCCTGGAGGAATTAAGGTTTGTCACAAATCTTACCTCCTTTTGCTCCAAATATAAGGTCCGTTTCTTTGCTAGGTCATTTCTTTGGCCATCCCTGTCATAAATTCATAGCAACATGCCTATTGAAAAGCTAGGCAGCTCATCAAAATGCCTGTGCAACAAGATAGAAACCTTCAAGCTCAACAATCACAGGTTACCAATGTGAGACACTCTATTGCATGTATTTCACCTGCAGAGGGGAAGAGAAAACACCTCAGGGCTGACACTGGTAACACTGCTGAAGGTCTGATGGGGAATTATATATGTGCATGTTCCGAAGCCATAAAAATGGAAGAGATACTGAAGATGGGAAGAGGCTTGATGTCTTTCCAAGAAGTATGAGCTACCTTGGAGTGCACCAGAGTTTGTGTGAGTAGTTGCTGAGGATGTTTTTCTCAACTTGCAGGACTAGGAGCTGTCTCAAGATCTTATACTTAACAACACTTTTGACTGAAATGGATAACACCTTTTTTTTCTTTTTTTTCCTCAATGTTCCATCTATATTCTGAAGCCTAGAGGAGGTCTGTCTGTGCCATAGCTGTGGAACACATTTCCAGGATGAAAACCCTGAGAATAGATGAACGAAAGCTTCCGTGTGCAATGGGAGTTTATTATTCTCTACCCAACTGCAAAGCAGCCTGACTGTTTCTGAGACTGTGATGAGCAGAAAGCTCTGGTTGTTTAACTGCCATTGAGCAGTTCACTTTAAAAAATGGATAGATTTGGACCGTTTCCCAGATGTTGCATTGTCACTTCTGAATGACACATTGGAAGAGGAAGTCGAATGAGGAAGTGGGTTCAGGAGTGGTGAGTGTGTAGTGGGTCCCTCTTGCCTGCAGGGACCAGCCAGAAATCTAGCAGTTGGCCGGGGGTGGGAGTGTGTGGGGGTGTAGTCAGCGTGTTGATTTTGGGTGCCTAACTTAGATGCCTACTTCTCCACGTTGCCTATAAAAGGAATAGAGTCTGGCAAGCGTGGAGCGTGGGGAGCCCGAATTGCCCATCACTGTCTTCCTAGTTGTCATGGTAACGAAGGCAGGCACCTAGAGGAGATGGTCTGGATGTGGTCCCAAGTGACTTGCAGACACATGCTACAGCTTGTGTGCAAGTGAGCCAGCTGTACTGTACATACCCCAGCAAGGGGTTCACGCCTGCATGCTGGCGACTGGAAGGAGTGGTGGCTTGAAGCTGCCCTTTGAGAGCCTCAAGCAACAAATATTTGTCTCTCCATCTGGTTTCCTCTTTGTGTTTTGGGCATATTCAGGCATGGAGGACAAGTGATGCTGTAGGAGACAAACTCTCCATCCACGCTCCCCTGAAGCTGGTGGGAGGGAAATGAAACTGCTTTATTCATGGGACACACTCCTATGTGGGGAGATACCCTTGTGAAGCCAGCACTGCAGCCCACGCCTTCCTTTGCAAATTAAAAGATATGCTTTAAGCTCCTTATGGAATTGATCAGTTAATTAATCAGTTCATCTGCCTCTGCCCTACATTTAAAGTTAAATCTTTGTGGCGATTCCATTAAAATCTCTTAAGCTCTGCTCAAAAAAAAAATCAGTAAGTAGAAGAGCCAGTAGCCTGTAAATTACTTCTCCCACAAATAAGGCCCATTTCAATTATTGAACCATTTGTGTTATTCAGAGATGCTCTTGCACCTGCAGAAGCGAAGTCCACTCTTGATTATTGGAACAATTGTGCAAGTGAAAGAATTGGGTAATCTCCTCGTGATGCAAACCTTGTAGTTTTCTATGAAGGCATTAGCAAAGAGTTGCAGGCATACAGAATTAATTTCAATAATGACCAGGGATTTCAAATCTAAATACTTGGTTTCTAGCTGTGTTGCAAATTCATCCCCAGAATCTATTACTCATCACCTTTTGCAGCCTTTAACAACAGTAATAGATTTTTAATACACTCAGGAAAAAAAAAAGCAGCAGAATTAGGTTTCAAGCACAGCTAGCAATATGCTTGGGCTCAGCCAGGATCCTAATGTATGGAAGCTGCTAAAATCCAAGATTTTTGGTTTGTGCCATTGTCTAGTCAAGGAAAAGCCCTGAAATCCACAACAGAGGCTCAGTTCAGGACAGGATTGCTGGGGTAGGTGTTGAGCTCTGGGCTGTGCTTGTAGCTGCATGGTTCTAGTGGATGCTGGAGACTCTGCCTTCCTCCTTGCTTTGGACCTAGCTGTCTTCTCACCTTGATTTAAGCCTGTACTAGAACTAGGAGATGTTTCTGACCTGAAAATCTAGTCTCTGGTTACAAAGTCTGAAATGCAATGAATCAGTCTTTCAGAATAGTTTTTCAGCTATTAACGTGCAGATTGTTGCTTCTAAAGCCCTACAACACTACGTATGAATCAGGTTATTACTGCAGAATGAGATGCAGTTGTTTGACAGTATGTGCCACAAATTATATCTTTCAATTCAGGAAACAGGGAATAAATTTGTTCAGGTGAGTACATGTAGAACTTTATAAGCCTGTGAAAGATTTTTGCCTCTTTCTTGCATATAGATACTAGGTTTGATGCTAGGAATTTTGCTCATTAATAACTGATTTACATTTCCCAGACAGCAAATTGCTATCTGACACAAATTTGTAGAAGAGCTCCATGTTGTGAAATTCTCTAGCACAGTGAATCCTTTGTGATTTTAACATAGGGAGTTCGTGATTAAAATTTTAATATAATCATTGCAGTCTCCTGGGATGCTTAAGGAGAAGAAAATGTTATTTCCTGCATCTTCAGGTTCATCATGGTGGATGGGATTAAATACTATCTGAAAACTAAACAAACCAGAAAGTCCCTCAAAGCAAGTAAAGAACCTTGAAGGATCCTTGATCTCTGCTGAAGCATGAGGACTAACCTACAACACAGTATTGTCTCAGTTTAGCTCTGAGCTGAATTATCAGACCAGGTTCTGCAGTACACTGCAGCATCTAACAACAGGAGGCCTAAGAAAAAGGTGGGTGTGAAGCTCCATCCTGCTCCCTGAAAAAGCAAGGTTTGCTTTTTGCCCAGTTTTTTATATTGCCCAGCTTACCTGGATAAATTAGGTCACTTGGTTTGCTGCTTACATCTCTAGCAGCTGCTAACTCAGAGCAGGGCTTAGGCCGGTAGCTGGGTCTAATGGTTGGCCTTGCTGCACTGCCTTGGAGGTGATCCTTCCCAAGGAGAAGTCTCTCTGGCAGGCAGGTCTGAAGATCTAGCCATGCCTTTGCATTGCTCAAGCCATCCTAGTGCTCTGAGGAATTCAGAATAAAGGTCCATTTAGGAAACTGAGTGCTATTATTTAATCTAAGATGCCTTTTTTCCTCCTCTCCCAGAGCTCTGTGTAAGTCCTGTAGTGATTGGCTCAGGTTTATCCTTACTGAGAGGAGGGTTTCCAGTCCACATCTTATTCTCTGTCTGTGACATTGAAAAGCTCAAACAACATGGCTTGCCCTGAGCCTTGTCCTGTCTGCTGGGGCAATGGGTGAATGGAAGGATTCAAACACTTCCTGCAGTGGTGTTCCTGTCAGCTGTGGCAGTGCCTCAGGACTGGCTCTTGCCAAGTCTGGCCAGGTCTGTGCTGCTAAACCAAATGGGGTGAAGGCACAGGATTTAACATAGTCTCTTGGCTGTCCATGCTGTTGAATTATTGGCACCTTCCCTGGCACAGGTTGGGCTGGTTCTCAATAGTTGGGTCTCTGCTGACACTTGGGCATGGCTCGTGGCACAGTAGAAGCTGCTGGGAGTAAAGTCTTTGGGGAAGGGTGTTCAGCTGGATGAAAGTGAGCTCTGCTCTGTCTTTTTGCTTTTAGAACCACAGATGAACCCCGAGCCCTTTTCTTCAGGGGTAGAGCTGTAGTCTTTGAGTCCAAGCCCTTCAGGCTGTTTTTAAAGGGGCATTTAGACAACTGTAGCCACTGTTGTGTCTTTGCTCCTTTGCTGTATTGGTAACTAGCTCAAATCTGTTGCTGAGTGTTGTAGAAAATGTATTGCTTTTTCTTTCCCTTTTCCCAAATAAAAAAATATCTATCATGTTTTAGTGGAAAATACCTCTCCCTGAATTTCAAAGGCCTTTCCATTCTTTTCCTCTCTCCTTTCTACAATCAAATCTGTTGCTGAGTGTTGTAGAAAATGTATTGCTTTTTCTTTCCCTTTTCCCAAATAAAAAATATCTGTCATGTTTCAGTGGAAAATGCCTCTCCCTGAATTTCAAAGGCCTTCTTTCCATTCTTTTCCTCTCTCTTTTCTACAATGGCAAATGGCAACAGGGTAAGGGGAGATGAAACCACAAAGGCTTTTCAGGTTTCACCTCTTGGTGAAAGCAGTGTGACCCACCCCTTAACATTTTGACTGGTTATCTGTGTCATGACTATTGTAGAGCTTGCAGAGCTGTAGAATCATCTCCAAGAAGGCTGGGAGAAGTGGCTGCTCAGGCACAGGAGTAACTGATGTGGATGGGGCAGGGACTGTCCTGCCCTGCTCTCAGTATGTCACAGTGTGAGCTGTGACAGGATGGTACACAGGACAAAGCTAAACTGCCCCAACTGCTGCTCTGCCAAGTGCCAAATACCCAAAACATCATTTCCCAAGGCTTGGGGACTTCCTGCTGTAAAGATGAGCTTTAAAAAAAAATTGTAAAATTTTGTAAAAACAATTGAGTAGAAGATGAAGTATTTTTGTGGCTTCTTACACATGTAAATGTTGGTGGTTTTGTCAGAGGGTGCTTTGAAACAGAGTTGTTAAGACATTGTAATGAGCTAAAATGGAAAAATAATGATCTCCAGTTTGGAAGACGGTAGCATCTGCCCTGCAAAATGGTACCACATTTTTTCTGCTGATCACATTTGAAGATCCTGGACACTGTTCTAGTGAAGCTTCAAGAATGCTGAAAATGAGCCAAGAACATAATTTCCAAGTTGCATTATCGTGGTCATGTCACTTTCCAAAGTATCAATAAATTGTTCATTTATTTTTTCCTTTGCCAAAGAGGTAGGAGACTGTTTTGCTGTCTGGAGAAATGCCTGACAAGAAGTAGAGGTCCAGATCTTTAACAAGGGTAAATTGGCAAATCCCCACTGATTGTAATGGAGCAACACCGATTTTTGTCAGTTCGGTATCTGGCCCATCAGATTTTCAACTGTTATCACCACAGGCAGAATTCAAATTGACACAGCATGGGCTAACATGATTGAATGCAGAGCAGGCTGCCTGGTTTCCTAAATTATTTTAATAACAGAAAGAATGTAGCTGGAATACCAGGCTGAGATCTCTACCTGGATAAGGGCCCAGATTTCATTTAAGTTGGTTTTGTTGGGGTTTTTTTTTGTCTTTTTAAATAAGCCCATTCCAAAGTCATTACTTTTCCATTATGGAGTTTGTCATGACATAGTCCCCAGGAACAAAATTCTCAGATTGCCTTTGGAGCTGCAAAACCCCACAGCTTCAGGTAGAAAGTATTGCCTTGAAGAGTTCTCATAGAATAAGTGAATTATGGAAACAGAGAAGGATCCTGCCCCTCCCCAGAACTTGGATCAGCTGCTAAATCCAGCTCTGAGACAGATCTGCACCAGGTTCTCCATTGCCAGGGGCTTTGGTGGGTCCCTGCTGCTGAGAACAGCCCAAGGCCATCTGGCATCCTGGAGTCCACTGACTCCCAGGGGTTGTGCTGCTCTCAGGCTGTTAGGTGTCTGCACGGGCATGTTTTGAAGTGTTTGTTGTCCAGCCACAGTTGCCTGGTGGTGCCCAGGAGAGCTGAGAACATGCAGCTCTGCCTGCAGGAGCTGAGCCACGGCACTGCTGGAAGCCTGTCACAGGAGCCCTGACGCAGCATGAGACAGTGCAAGGAAGGTGGGATGTCCTCAGAGAAAGGTGTGCACTCAGTGTTGTCCTGGTGGGACAAAAGGGGTAAGTGTCACCTCCTCTGAGCTTGACTGGGTGGCAGGGACCCTACAGCACAGCAACCATGAGCCAGGCCCCCACTCCTCAGCGTAGCCTTCAGACAGCATGGGCTGGGATGTCTCTAGGAGCAGCGTTCATCTGCACACAAACAAATCTCCCCATCGAAGGAGCCAAATTAAAAACAAAACCATAACAATTTGATTTCTCCCCTTAGGAACAAAAAAGACTTGTGTTTTTCCTCACTTGAAAGAATTCAGACATTTTACTTTCATCTGCCCTTGTTGTGGCTGAACAAAGCCAGTCGATTACTTGGTATCGCGGCTCTGATTTGGGGTGGATTTTTTATGCCTCTTAGAGATGCAGAGGGTGGTAAAAAGCCTCATTGTAATTCAGTAATTAGTATGTGTCCTTCTTTCGACCAGGAATGCAAGGGTATCCTTTTCTGTGAATGTCATTTTCTCTCTGGGCTCTTGTACTTTAATTTCCTAGATGTGAAAACAGGAAGAGAAGATGAATTAGATATTGAAATGAGAGGATATGAACATGACTCTCTTCTCCTACAGAACTTTTTATTTCAAAGAGAAAACAACTTTTGTAGTTAAGCAAAACAGAATAAAGGGCTTTATAAATCAATTGTAATGAATAAAATGGGTTTATCCTTCAAGAACTTTATTCAGGAGAACAAACTTAGTTTAAAGAAAATTCAAAGCTTTAGAGCACTTACTGCTCCTGTGTATTTTCTCTTCTCCCGCCTACCCTCCCAACAATCTGGCTTTACTTCTCAAGTTATTAATCTAGGCTTTGTGGTTTTGGTGGATAAATGACTCTTTTATTATGCCTAGCACAGCAGTACTCCAATGCTTAATGTGTTACTGATACACAAATATGAAGCTCCAAAGGCAATGTATGGTATCTGGATGAAGGGGTCTTAGGTGAGATGAGCTTGTCTGCCTCTGCTTTCAAATCCGTGGGGATTAGCTTGAAAAAAATGAAATATTTCTCCTTGATGAAGAGGGAATCATACATTGGTAACATTTGTTTTCTTGGCTATTTCTTTTTTTCTCTTAAAAGCATATTTATATTCTGCCTTGCTTGATGGTACAGGGGGTTCTGTTTCATCCAAGCTTTACCTGGGTGTTGCTTTTCTACCTCCTGCCCAGTGATGGTTGAGCTGTTCCAAGGTTAAAAGCACCAGTGCTAACATGCTGTCAGAGATCTGGAGAAGGACACATACCTCCCTCTGCTTGCCTGTGCTCTGCTCCTTCCACTGGCCTCTGACACTATGGGGAAGATGGGAGGGCTTCACCTTGCTTAAAGTGTTGGTGTCAGGATTTCTAAAGGATTGTGTAATTTCTGAATAATTCTTCATCTCCCTGGATCATGCTGAGTCCTTTCTGGGGATGACAGCATTGCTTGCTATCATCAGGAGCTGGGCTGTTCTCAGGGGTACCCCAAATAATACAGAGCTCAGCCCAGAAGGACAGCAAGCTTCACTGCTTTCTGGTGTATACAAATTGTATGTCTTTGCCCTCTCATTCTCAAGCAGCAACAGAGTTTTGTGCTTATTTCTTCACAAGGACTGGGCTGGGACCTGATAGATGGTCATCAGTATCTCTATTTTTCTTCTTTGGAAGGAGCTTGTATATGGCACGAAGACCAGAGCAGATGATGGGAAAAGGTACAATCAATCACCACTTTCTTTGGTGGCAATTCCCCTGGATGCCTCTGTGAATGCTGGAAGCCTGGATGCCAAGAGCTGTGCTGATCATCCCAAGTCCAGTGTTTAACCCACTCATCCAAGGGCTTCCTGTGACACCTTCCTTGGTAGCCAGAGACTATTCACAGTGATGCTTCTCAGTAAACACTCGTTCCATGGAAAAAAACCTGAGAGACTTTTTCTTTTGTTGGAAATTTTTCGTGAATTATTTTTGTTTAGGAAAAGATGATATCATTCTGATGGTAAGAAAACAAATTGGCAGGCCAGCTTTCTGTTACTCCCAAAATATCACCTCCTATTTTTCATTTAGGAATATAAAAGACGAAAGTGGAGAAATAAAATAGCCAAGCCCTAGGTCTGCTTCTTAGATTTTGCTTCTTTTTCTACCTTTGGTCAGTGCTTGGAAAAAAAAAAAGGATAAAAAGGGTGTGTGAAAGAGCATGTTTTCTCCTTGCAACACAAAAACTTAGAAATTGAAAAAGGATAGATTATTTTTCCCCGATTGTAAAATTACTTCTTTTTTTGGGGGGGAAAATTTCTTTTCAATCAACCCCTTGTTTTTTTCGGTGAAGACATTCAAACCAGTTTGGCTCACCTCATTTTATGGTTCAGCCTTCTCAGACCACAAATTATAGATGTCATAACAGATGTCAAAAATACAGCAGAACGTAATAAGTGATATATGCACAGGCACGAGCTCAGTCCTATACACACACTCCTTCATGTGTATATATAGTCACCTCTGTGTCTGTATATGTGTGTATAAATATATCTCTTGCACGTGTAGAGGACCTTTAAGGTCCCTTCCAACCCAAACCATTCTATAATTCTATGAAGATGGGTATGTGTGCAGATGTAGAGTGGACGTGTCCGTGCTTGCAAGCCGAGGAGGTCCCTGAGAGGCCCTGCCTAAAGAGGTTCTCCTTTGTCTGTTGGGAAGATCTCTTTCCATGCAATGTTTACTGGTGGTCTCCCCTGTTTTTACTGGTCCTGTCAAATGCTCTGACCAGGGTAAAGTCTACAGGCTGTGTTTCAACCAGTTGTTTGGCACTTTTGTTACCTGTGCAAGGAAAGCTCAAAAGCTTTGCCTGTGTCACGAGAGAGTGGCAATGCACTTATAGTGTGATACAAAACCTCAGTCCTTAGAAGAAATCCTTTCAGGAAAGACTGGGAATGCATTACACCATCTCATCAGGCCATGGAGCAACAGCACGAAGGAGGGAGGATAGATAAGAAGCAAGTTCCTCCTTTTGGAGATGCCACAAAAATGGGAGTAGCGTTTTGTGCGAAGTTGCACAGTGGTCAAGTAGAAACAATAAAGAGGAACTGTTTATTTAATGGGAAAATAAATTTGAGTGAGTTGAATTGCCCACATTTATGTTTTGGTTGTGTTAGCAGAGTCAGCTAGCATCCATCCAAAGCTTCTTGAAAAAAGATCTAAGGTTAAGTCTTGCATACAAGGTGATCCTTCACGCTGCTCCCAATACCAGAGCATTAATTCAGGCATCTTTCTCATTGATTAGGGCAAAGGGAGAGCTTGGCTGGTGGCCTCTGCCCTTCCCATCAGCTCCTCACCTCCCAGACATGCTCTGGATGCTGTCACGTGCTAGTAAAAGCTCTGCATTTTCTAAAACATCCCTGTGGGTTTTGTTGTAGGTGAGTAACTCCTTGTCCAAGGGGCAGAGGGTTTTCTTCAGCCTGTAGGCCCTGTGCATGAGAGGTGCAAGTCTCTGCACCTCTGCCTGAACGCTGTGCTGAAGGCAAGTGTCACATCCCCTCCATTATCCTCATTTTCTTGCCTCCCCCATGGGGCAGCCAAGCAGCTTGTGATGTAGAAAACCTTAACTGAACACCGAGTGGCCCTGTGTGTCTTCTTAGCAAGACTCTGGGGTCCTGGGTCTCTTGGCCGTGCTCCTCCTCTGGTGCAACGTTGAGCTGACATGCTTATATTGACTCTGGCTTCAGTGCTACCTCAGTGGCAGTTAGTCCTGGGTTGTCTTCTCTGCATTGCACAGTCTTCAAGCCCATCTTGCTCCTCTGCAGCCATCGTTTAAACTGAGGCCAGCTGTAATCCCACAGCACTGCTGAGAAGCCAGCTCTTCAGGCAGCTGCATCCAGTAACAGGGGAGATGGGCTTTCCAGCAGCATCCAGAGGTGAAGGTGTCTGCCCTCTGATGGCTCAAAGAGAAGAAGAGGGATGAAAGTATCCCTGGAGTGAATGGCCTCCACACAGAGCCTGATTTACAGCACCATTATGGCCCTGAATATTCCTGTGCCAAAACAAGAGCTCACTTAGTTAACAGTATTTTTACATGATGTTTATTTTCTCTTCTGTTATGCAACCTTCCATTGACAGATGTGGTCACAGCAGGTAAGGTCCTCACACTAAGAGGAGTGAGTGCAAGCCCAGTACTTTTTATCCCTGTTCCATATCAAAGAGAGATTTGAAATGCTATCTGTTTTTAAAAGACACTTGCTGAAGTCTATTTTTGCTGCTGCTAAAAATATGTATTTATTGTGTGGCTAGGAAAGAACTTCTTGGTTTGGCTGAGCCACAGCCCCAAGTGATCTGTAAATGTGCTTTCAGCTCCAGGTAAAAAGCTCTGTCCCATCATCTAGGGTTTGCCATGCAGAAGTGAGCAGTGGAACAGCTCTTGGCAAGTCTGCTGTACACCTATGGCATTTTCCCTTCCAGTGGGTTGTTTTAGCTACTGAAAAGGAGTTCCCAATGCCAGGCAGATGCTACAATCACCAGTTTGCCCTCTTATACCTAAGATAGGTACAAACCTGTTGGAATAAGTTGGGTTGGCTCTGGAGCAGCAAGGCAGGTTCATCCCAGACTCAGGACAGAGGCAGCTGTGTGGGCTGAGAAAACAAGAGTTCATGGCTTCAGGAAAAAAAAGAATATTTATCTTCATCTAACGTGCAAATTAACCCCCTCTTAGAAATGCTGATAAGCCAAGCTGCCATCAGAGTCTCTGCAGGGATGATGTCCTGATGAAGGAGCTGAGGAAGGCTCTCCCCATCACACAACACACGGTGCAACTCGTGTGCTGTGCCAATCAGGCTCTCTAGAGGTGGGGAATCTGACTATTTCTACCTTTCTGACTTAATTTTGGGAGCTGGTGTCTACTCTGGTTTCTGCCTGTCCTCCCCATTTCCCAGAGCAGGTACATCTTCAGGAGTACCTGAAGATTCAGCTCAGGTAGGTCATAGACAGGCCCTATGAGAGCACTTTTCATCCCCTGCTCTTAACATACCAAAATCCCAGAGTACAGACAGTCAGAGACTGGCAAAGAGGCAATACTGGCACTTACCTCCAATCATACCTGACATGTGCATCTTGTTAGGTCAATAGGGAGAGTTTTCATTTGATCTAAAGGTACTTCATTAACATTACTGCCTGGCAGACCATTTATTTTAGTTTATGTGGTGGAGTGATCAAGTTCACAGGATCACAGGACCATAGAAAGGTAGGGGTTGGAGGGGACTTCTGGAGATCATCCAGTCCACTCTTCCTGCTCAAGCAGGTTTGCTTAGGCTGTGTTGCACAGGAACACATCCAGGCAGGTTTTGAAAGTCTCCAAAGAAGGAGACTCTGTAACCTCTCTGGGCAGCCTGTTCCAGTGCTCCATCACCCTCACAGTCAAGAATTCTTTTCTCATGCTTAGGTGGAAATTCCTGTGTTTCAGTCTCTGCCTGTTGCCCCTTGTTCTGTTACTGGGCACCAGTGAAAAGAGATTGGTCCCATCCTCTTGACAGCTGCCCTTTAGATATTTATAAGTATTGATAAGATCTCTTTTCAGTCTTCTCTTCTCCAGGCTAAACAGATCCAGGTCTCTCAGCCTCTCCTCCTAAGAGAGATGTTCAAGTCCCACCACCATCCTTGCACTGGACTCTCTTCAGTAGCTCCCTGACTGTCTTCACCTGGAGAGCCCTGAACTGGACACACTGAAGAGGCACATTGCTGTCTCATGGTGAACTTGTTGTTCACCAGGACTCCAAGGTCCTTCTCCATGGAGCTGCTTTCCAGCAGGTATGCCCTGGGTGCATGGGATTACTCCTCCCTAGGTGCAGGACCCTACACTTGTCCTTGCTGACCTTCATTAGGTTCCCCTCTGACCAACTCTCCACCCTTTCCAGGTCTTGCTGGATGGCAGCACAGCCTTCTGGTGTGCCAGCCACTCCTCCTAGTTTTGTACCATCAGCAAACCTGCTGAGGGTCCACTCCCTTCATCCAGGCCACTGATGGATATGTTGGATGAGACTGGACCCAGTACTGTCCTCTGGGGAACACTCTGGAGCTATGAGCCTCCAACTAGAGTGTGAACCACTGATCACAACCCTCTGAGTTCTGCCATTCAGCCAGGTTGTAGAGTCTCACACAAGCAACAAAACAAGTGCCTTGCACTGAGGATTAGTTTGGGGCTTGCCATAAATGCTGGGCCACACTTTGGATCTGTTTGGGTTTTTTTTTTTAAGGTAACTTGCTGGATGTGTAGGATTTACAAAGTCAACTGGTGCTTTTAGCTAACAATGCTACACTTCTGTCCCACATAAAAGGCAGCTGTGTTCAGCTGGAAGGGGTCCTGAACAGCTTATGTTAAACAAAGTTACCTGTTGTAAATATTCATTTGCTGAATAATCTCTAAGCAGCTCCCATCTCCATTTATATTGCTCTGAGGTCAGGCAGGAAGTATTGCCTGTGGTGCTGAAAATTAGTTTTTATGATTTCTCATAAGGCCTCTCATGTTTTTAGAGATTTAAAAGAGATTGCTGCTTTTAGTTTTGCCTCCTGAAGGGGATGAGTCTGCGTGGGAATGTCCTTGGTGCTGTGGTGTGGCTGGACCATGAGCCTTGCAACACACACTTTGCTCCACGTTTCACTGACAGCTTTGATGGGAGAGAAAAGTCAGAAGGGAAGAGACAAATTCTATGCAAACAGGCAAATTGTTTCTGCTGGGTTCTGTTAATAGATGGTAAATGGTTTCACATCTTTGCTGTAGGCTGCTGTTGGTGACAACAAGGTGATATAACAAGAACTATACACAGAGAAAGGTTCTTGGATAGAGTCTTTGTGAGTAGGAGAGACCCAATACTTCACCTGGCTGCTCAAAGACAGAAGATTATCAAAGAGAAAAACTGGAAAATGAAGAGCATGCATAAGCAACTAGTGTTGTCTAAGACTAAGCAATCAGTGGTGGGACAAGCCTGGCCAAAGGGATAGGAAGGAATAATGGAGAACAAAAGCTATTTAGGTTCATATCTCTTCACAAATTCAGCTAGTTACCAACTGTTTTCTTGAGAGAGGGAAATGTCAACCAAAACCTAGCTTGAGGAAACCTCAATGCTTCAGCACCAGAGGTTTTTATCTTTGGATGCTGGGAAGATTTTGACTGTTGCCAGTGTTGCCATCATTTGTCTGGTGGGATTCGGGACAGTCCTGAGGTTATTATACAGAATTAATTGCTGTATCTTAGGGCCAGGGGTGCACCAAATGGGGCCCAGGAGAAGCTCTTGGCCAGTCTCTCAGTGGGGTGGCCACAGGCAGGCTGTCTGCAGCCTGTGTGTGAACCAGGCTGTGTCCCTTGGCTAGGTGGGAGGCAGGGATGTCCCCCATGCTTTTTAATTCACTGGTACAGGCACAGCCTGTCTGCTCAGTGGTGGCTCTCACCTGTCATTCTTGTGTCTCATTTTAGCTCCCTGGTATGGCTTCTCTCCTATAAAATGCAGTTATCTGTCATCTGCTGCACAGGGAAGGGCAAATCTGGCTCCCTTCCACGCATCAGAGGGTTGAATCAGAAAGGAAAGGATTCAAGTTGCTCAAGCAAAGGTAAATCTGGCCTGTCTTAATTTTGCAAGTGAAACGTCGTTTTTCTGGTGCAAGCATTGGTGCTACAAGTGCTTTGCTGTGCAGGGGCTGAGGGTGAGAGCAGATCCTACCATAGAGCTGGGCCAGGCAACGCTTCCCCTCTGCTGAGTGCTGCTGTTTGAGTCATTCTGAAACAGCCAAAGGAAGCCAGGGAGAAATGACAAGGGAGAATGCAAATAAGGACTATGGGTCACTGTTGGGTTCCCACAGACTTTGTGCTGTTGAGGAAGTGTTTTTTTTTTTGGTGCCCCTATCTAGAAAGGCACTTTGGATGTTTGATGCAGCTTACATGGGGATGTGGGGCTCAAATAACTCTAAATTGGCTCCTCTTTCCCATGGAAACCATAGTTTGGGAAGGCAGAAGGGACTTGTTGCACTTTGGAGTCTTGCCCCACTATAGGATTGGGATGTGGCTGGGGTCTATGCTTTAATCTAGGTGCTGGGGGAAGAAAAGGCTGATGTGAGAATGGCAAAGCAGGAAGAATAACAAGCTGTTGTTTTTGCTGAGTCTCTCACTTTGCAGTACAGCAAAGCCCAAACCTCTTTAGAGAAGTTCAGTCTCAGTGCTGGTCAGGAACTTGGGAAAATTAGCTTTAGTATAGAACACCACTAATGGCAATCTGTCCCTTTTTCTTCCTTCCTTTGCTGCTGTGTTAAAAGGTCAAGGACAAATATTAAAGCACTGAAGAGTTTGCAGCAAGTGTTTCCTTCTCTCAATTTCACCTCTTCAGTGTGTTTAGAGCTCTTTGTGTTAACCTGAATGACTTGCCAGAAGATGCTGCTGTTTCTGTGAGTAACATGAGAATTGTTTAGAATTGGTTCATGCAAAAGATTTTGGTTTTTGATTGAAACCAACTGAACAAATGGAAATAGCACAAACTAGCATTTTTCTTTTTTTCTGGGCTTTTGCAAAATTGAAAGCAAAATTTTCAGTATTTTTTGGCTAAAGAAGTTCTGGGTTTGGACCAAGAACAGTTTGGGTTTGGCACTTTCCAGCTTGCAGTTTTTCCATTTCAGAAACCTGCAGTTTTTCATCAAGAAAGTGGTTGTCTTCTGTGCAAGTTTTTGTTAGGCTGAAAAATCCCCTTTCCTGGGGTGGCATTTCCTTGAATGGTCCTCCTCAGAGGGGACCTGCTGGTGGGTCCTCCAACATGGAGCACAAGGATGGGAAACATCACAACAGGCTCTACTAAGCAGTTTGCTCCCATCTTTCTTATAAGCTCCTTTTAAGTATTGAAAGGTTGTCCATTGCTTCCATCTTTTGACTTGACATGGAGTCCATTAGTCTGTTCTCAGCTCTTCAGCAGATCCATCAAGACATACAGGTGAATACAACCCAAAAACTTAAGACTACAATCTGCTTTCAGGCTCTTGAGGCATGGTATAGTTGAAAGCATTCTCCATAAGTATTGAAAGGTTGTCCATTGCTTCCATCTTTTGACTTGACATGGAGTCCATTAGTCTGTTCTTAGCTCTTCAGATGATCCACCAAGGCATGTAGGTGAACACAACCCAACAATTTATTTAAGACTACAGTCTACTTTCAGGTTCTTGAGGCATGGTATAGTTGAAACCATTCTCCAAAAATTCTCTTTCTTAAGAGGTTGTCCTCCAAATAGATCCAGAAATAGCACTTTGCTAGCAGTTCATTTCTTTCCTCCAGTGTCAGCTCACCTTGGCCACCAAAAGATAGCATTGTTCTGGATCCTGGTTGCCACCCATCTATACTGGGAAAGCAATAGTGACATGAGAACAGGTATTTGCATCTGCATCCTTGAATCTAAGCTCTGAGTAGCTTGTTTAGCTACACTGACATATCTGGATTCTCTGTGTTGAACTCTGGTCTCTGCTTTTACTCCTAAGTTGTGACAGTGGACAGGTTAGCCAGGAGTTAAACAGCATAACATGCTATCTTTGTTCCTCCTAGCTCCCCAAAGGAAGTGTGACTAGGAAAGTCTATGGAAAATGAGCCAGGAGTCATGAAAAGATGTAGAACTTGAACTACTGACGTCCTGTGTGGACCTGTAGTGTAGTCAGCAGAAGGATGATCTCACATAGCCAACACCTTTCTCCTCTCTGCATGACCTTTCCTTTGTAAGGAACTCCACTGACAGACGATGTCATCCCCTGGGTGTTGCCCTTGGTCATGTTTGATTTTTAAAGGGAGTTTGCTGGGTTAGCAGAAATCAGAGTGGTGGAAGTTCATCATGACCAAATTGCCTCTTGTCGAAGGAGAATAATGTCACAACCTGTCCAAAAACTTGTGGGAATGGACTTTGTTGGAGATGGAGAGGTCTGTCATTGGATGTTCACATGGCTTTAGCTTCAGTTAGGAACTGATGAGGGTAATGACCTGGAGACAATCGAATGGGGAGTCATCAGAAAGAAGCCTTCTGGCTTCTAGACTACTGTTAACTCTACCCAACCTCATCAAAGGAAAAAGGACAAGATTGGGCACTCCAACTTTCCTGCTACGCTTGCCTGTGCTCACTTTTTCCATGATCCTCCCACCTATTCAACATAACCCACTGCAATGAGCATGGATCTGTCCTTTGCTGCTTTTTATGTCCTCTGTCCTAGCTCCATTCAATCCCTGCAAGTCCTCTTTGGGGTTCTGTTGTCTCACGTGTCCAGGATGTGGAACAATGGAGAGGCAAAGGTGGTCAGGAAGGCCTTGATTACTGGGAAAGATGGGCCCAGACTGAGCACAACTCCAAAAAGCTGGGAAAATAGAAGACAGGGACAGGGCTGAAAACCATGCCTGGGATTGAGGGACTGTCGTAGTGATGAAGAACAGCAATCCCCTTGTGGGTGAGGTCTGCATGGGTTTCCACATCTTTTTCCCACTTTTTTTCAGGTCATGGCTTCTATCTGGCTTGAACTATGTTCCTAACATTCAGATCCCAGTTCTGTTTTCCTTTGCTGCCCCAGATTCACCACTGCCTGGGTGGGTGCCCCTTTTCTGTCAACAAAAGACCGTTGCCAGTGGGATTTTGGGTTGGCCTTAGTGGTCAAGAAACCAATGTCTCTCCTGGTTTGGTTTAGGTGCACTCTGTTGCTTCTTTGGTATTGACCTCAGAGATGTTTGTAGCATCTGACTCAGACAGCAGGCTCAGCATCATCTTGCTTAAGTGGTTTTGGGAATAGAGAGGTGGCAGATTTAGAGAAAGAACTGATAAGGATGTTTATCTACACTATGATTTTACTTTCTCATCCTTTCTCATTTTCTAGGCACTTCCAGCTCCATGTTTTTTATCCCTGGTAAGGTCTGATGTTGTACTTACTCCAAAGCCAAGTGGATTTGGGACACTGGTGGTTAATTCCAGGTGTTGACGACTGCCTGAGCTCCTTGATACGTTTGGGAGCAATAAGCTGTCTAGCTTTTTCTGCTGGGTGGCAATCAGCTGATATTGCACTTTGCTCATGTTGCATGTGATTCTTCCCACTTGACTTTGAATATAATTATAGGCATGGATTTCATGTACTGCTGGTGTGGTGTTGGCTTTTCTGATTTTTCTGATTTTCTTTTTTTTAATGAGGAAGCTACACATCTTTAAGTAAAAAAGGGGTGTAGGCTGGACTCTCTATCTTAGCATGCAGACAGACCTGCTAACTCCAGCAGAAGAGTTCACAGGAGAAAGTGTGGGGTAGGAAGGGGTATGAGGGCAGCAGGCCAAAGTCCTTACTGGCTCATGCTGAGGTGAAATTGAGCCTGAATCTATGTGCAAGGCAGATGCTGCAAACCTGTGCCATGCTCTTGAGGATCACATAACTGGCTCCTAACTTCTGTACCTCAGTCTGAAGTTTGTGTGTTTGCAGCACAGCCTCTCCACCATTAATTCATGCTCATGGAGCTGTTGCCTTGACCCATCACCTACCATTTTAGGTCAGCTGAGAGAGTCCACCTAGGGATATGTCTTAAAGGGATAGTGGTACCAGGCTACAGATGAGGATGTGTAGCCCAGCTACCAGTCCTTACCAGCCACCAGCCACCTTCTGCCACTTAGCCCTGTTGCATGATGTGATGCATCCACTGTGCTCTGTGTAGTACATGGTAGAGCAATCCCAGACACTACAAAATCTGGGAGGTCTGAAGAATGGGACAGACAGCAGGGAGACTTCTCCATCTTCCCACTCAGGCTTTTTGTTCTGCTTGGTTGATGCTTCAGCACCCATGCCTAGAAAAGAGTGAGTTTGATTAACCCAAAATGTCTTCCTATGCACCCTTTGCAGTGCAACCCTGTGTCTGCCAAGAGGGTGCAGTTAATGAGGAGAGAGAGGAATTATTTAGGGCAATATATTTTTCTTTTCCAGAAAAAAACCTTGGTTGAACTATAATAAAAGAGAAGACAATTCAGGCAGAATAGCACAGGGAGAAAAAGTTCTGGCTGTGAGACTTCCCTGGTCTTCCAAGGGAAGTGGTGGAAACCTTATCACTTAGGACATTAAAATTGGCAATACAAAGCAATAGAAAAAATGCTGTCATGGAATACCCTTAATTGGCAAGTAGGTGGACTGATGTGGCTTCACGTAGCTGTTACATTTATCAGCCCTTGTCAGAGCTATCCTTTGCATCCTAAAGAAATATCCTTTGGCTGCAAGCACTTTGTCTCACAAGTAATTAAGTAGAAATGAGTATATCACTAAGTACATTTCAATATGTGTCCTCAACTGGCTGGAACTCAACCCAGGGATTCAGGATCTGCTTGTAATTAACATTCCATAGTAAGACTCCACACCCTCTATTTGCCTCTTCCTAATTATGTGTTGGAAATGCACATTTCTCCTACCATTAGAGATTTCAGCAGAGGAGTTTTAGCTGGGCTTTAAATTGCCTTACTACCTCCATTGAAATATTCCCTGTTATTTTAGGTTTGGAGACATTACACAAGTAAACCTTTTCTCAAGGCATCATAGGGAAACAAGCTGCTGACTCAAAAGAAACCCCAAAGTGCTGAGCTGCCTCCTGGGCTGACTATAACACAGATTTGGGCTGTAATCTGTTAGCTCTTGTGGGTTTCATACTGGCAATTAAAGGTGTCACTCCTAATTAGTGCAAAAGCCTGTGGATGTGCGGGACAATTGTGAATAGTGCTGCTGAGGGAGGTTCTTCCTGTGAAATTCTTCTTCCTGCCAGTTCATTAAAGCGACTTTTTCATGGAGATATGTCTGCTGGGAGTGCTTTTCATTGGGAAGGTTTGTCTGCATCAGGAGATGGAGAAACAAAATGCTTCAGCTTAGGAGGAATGGATGCTGGGGCTGGAGTCTGTCAGCAAGGGACTGAACGGCTGCAGCTCCAGGTGTGGTAACAAAAGTCGTGCCCACTGTGGCTGGGCTTTAACAAACTCATCAGTGGCTTGTGTCATGCTGCTTGCTTGTTCTCCCTCTCTCTCTTTCCTTCAGCTTATCCAAAGGCTCCTGCTCCCTGAGCCTGCTGTGCCCAATGTACATGCTGAGGGGACGTGTGGCTGGGTCACAGCTGGCACATCTGGCTAGGGACTGACAGCAACAGGATTCAGCCTCAACTTAGAGAAAAAACTGAACAAGCACCCCATAATCTGCAGGGACATGCATCACCCCAAGTGGGTCCTAGGAGGGTTCCCAAGAATGCAAGAGGAAGCAGAGGCACCAGTGCCTCTTTTTGGTAGAAAATGGATGAGGTCCCACAGGTGGAGCTCCCCTGGCTGGGTGCCTCTGGTGCACCACGGCCAGGGCTGTGCTGGGATAATGGGTACCACAATCAGAACTGTTCCCAGGCTCCACACAGCTTTTAGTGCCCTTGGTAATTAAAAGCAAACAAATCTGGATGAGTTCTGTGAGGCTGCCAGATGCCCAGAGAGACACCTCAGCTTTCCTTTATGTTTTATATGGTAATGGGAGGCCTGGTGGTGAACTCTTTGCTGCTCCTAGTAAGTGGTGACATGTGAGATGTTGCTCTGGAGCCACTGGATGAAATCGTGGCTCTGCTGAAGCCAGTGGCAAAACTCCCATTGACTTCAACAGAGCCAGAGTATTTTGTGCAATTATTTTCCATATATAATACAGTCAGGAGGACATAGGCCCCCCAACACTTCTTTTTTTATTCCTCTAATGATTAATAAGTTAACAATAAGAAAAATACTCTTTTTTTTTTTTTTTCTTGGAATAGTTCATATTTGGAAAATCTAATTCTGAACCTAACCAGCCTGCTCTGACTGTTTTAGCCTTGAGGCAAATTTGTAAACTGGCCTAGGGAAGCTGGTACTTGTTATTGTTGCTTCAAAGACAGTCTATGTGGGAGAAGGAATGAGATGTGTTGGGATTAAAATACCCTCGCCGTAAAAAGCAGTAATAATTACTGTCTACATGTGGGCAAGTCAAAAGGGCTTATTACCAAAAGAAATTTAAACTCCTTCTGTTTGCAGGAAAAAAAAAAAACCTGCCTGAAATCCAACATTATTCATCTGTGCAGCACGGGTTGTTTTTAAATGGAGTTTTCTTCCAACACCAGTTTGATAAGGCCAATTCATGTTTCCCCAAAATTCACCTGTCCTTCTTGGGAGAATGCTGCTGTTCAGTACGTTACATAATTTGGGGCTAATTATTTTGCAGTTGGGCTCTTCTCACAGGCTTTAATGAAAATCCTCTTCAGACTTAATAGAAGTGGGAGGAGGATCAGATCCCAGTTCTCCCTGATGCCTGTGAGGTTGCACTTGGCTTGGTGCTCTCCAGGCTCCTGCATGGACTTGGACAGAGAGGCATAACAGATGTCTGTAATTTTTGTGGGGCTTGGGCTGCTCTGCTTTTTTTTTAAAGTCACCAGATCAATCCCAAAGATGAAGAATGTCCCGTGTAGCTGAAAATATCTGCAAATTTTCAGAGTATGAAGAGGTGCTTCTCCATCAGACAGAATTAACAGAATGGTTTTCTAAGCTACAGTTGGTTGTGTGAGAAAACTCCTTATGCCTGAAAAATCTTAGGTGCTGATGCCACACGCCAGTGCTTCCAGCCTCCAGTTTTGTGTGAGAAGTTGAGAGTGTGTGTGTGTAACACCACTGCTTCACTCTAACTTCTCCTCACAAAATGCCATGGCACGAGTCTGTCAGCTCCACCACTGAGGTGCTTAATAGCGTCATTGGGGCTGTGTCTCGTAGCAAGATTCAATCAGCTCTTTGTTGCATACGTTGCTGGCTATCATCTGATTGGGCAATACCTGAATGTACATTTGGTTTGGAAAAGCTGTTGCACAATGCTGTTTTCCCTGTTGCTTCATGGAAACTTGGACTTCCTCTTAGCTTCACTTTCTGTGAGTTAGACGCTGCTGGGGAGCTCTCTTTGAACCAGAAACCAGTCATGATGAGAGCATCTGTTTAATTTGTGGGTTTTATTTTTTTTTTTTTTAATTATTCCAGGTCCACAAACTCAATCCAGTGACACATGGCTTTCATTTACATGGTTATCAAAGCCTATTTCTTAATTTGCTTTCTGGCTGTACGCTGGACAGAAGCAAGAACATTTTCTCTCCTTAAGGTCCTTGTGTATAAGTTTGGCAAATATCTGCCTTTTATTTTATTGTTTCTTTTTCTTGCCATCTGTTGAAAAGATCTAGCTTATATAACAACTATTTTCACCATTTCTATCACCACAAAGGAAAAATGGCCCATAGATGCAGCGATTTTCTTGCAGTCACTGTTTCACACCCACCTGTTTATGAAGTGCTTTGAGTGTGTATATTCTCAGCAATTTATGGATCCAAAACCATCCATCTGTTGAATAGATCTAATGAAAGCTGTACTTGTAGACATGAAGAAATACAGTCTGTGAATTTTGCTAAATTTTCACAAGTTCTGCTGATTCAGGTGGCCCAAGAGTTTTCTGAGAGCAGCTGCCTTCTTCATCTTCTCCCTCCAGCACCAGGGGATGGGTGGGCAGTGGTCTTGCTCTTCTACCCTTGTTGAGTACCCCTGCCTTCTGTGCTACTGTCCATGGAGGGAAATAGCATCTCTTGGGTACAATTTATCACATCCAAAGCAGCCCAGATGATTTGCATGGTAAAAAGTTATCTGCTTCTTTACCAGTGATTATAAAGGCATGCCAGCCCACTGTCTCATATATGTGTCTTCAGTGTTGACAGGTTAAAGTAGAATGAGACAAACCCTATACAAGCATCCCAGCTGAGTAGGTGGCTCTGTGACCTCCTGCAAGTGCCTGTTTACTCTTTACACCACTGCTGGCAGGCTCATGGCTGTCCCCTGAGTCCTGTGTGACCACAGAGCCTCTGGAGTCCACAGTCTAACTCACAGCAGTGGATGAGCAACAAGGGTTGAACAAGGAGTTCAAGAGTGTACAAAGAAGGTAATTTCACGAGGTAACTGAGGCAATCCATGCTGTGTTGACTCTGAACCACCTGATGGAATTATTGCTGGGAGCAAACTCAGCTGTCCTTTGAGCTTCTGCTGAACAGATTTTGTCTCCAAGGGTTTTTTTTTTTTGCCTTGGGCCTTGCTTTGAATGATGTTCTACTTCCACCTCATTCTTCTCCCAGGAGCCTGATGGCCAGTCGTGGTGGTCTGGTTGGTCTGCAATGACTGGTTTAGCTCTGGGTGTAGGTGTAGGTACCAGTTCTCCTACTCAGCATTTGCCTTCTGAAGTTTTTCCTCCCTCTTGTAAGTGTATGTGGACATGGTGAACTGGAATTTTAGTGGACCCAGCATCCTTGTCCTGGGTCTCTCTAAATCTTAGCATATTCTGCAAATATTTGCTCTGCTTGTCACTTGCAATGCCTCTTGTTCAAGTAAGTGATTTCCTTACACTACAGGTCCCCAAGGCAATTGATATGTATGTGTCAGCTTCTGAAAACTGCTTAAATGGCCCAAATATCAACACTTTCTGCCATCTGGTCACTGAAATCATTGAAGCCTGTAAATCAACAGGCATTTACTGCCTCTTGTGTTTTCCCTGTGTCATGAACTGTGGAGCAACGTTTTGTTTTTCCTGTTTTTCTCCCCATTTTTTGATTGCATCCTCCCTGGCACTTGCAATACACCTATGTGAGCTTTTTCATTGTCACACTGTGGCAGCTCTCCTGGATGCTGGTGGCTGAGCTGCAGCAGTTGGCAGGTTGGAGAGCACCTTCTGCTGTAGGCAGGAGGCAATTCTGCATATAGGACAGGAATGGGGTATTTCTAAGTGTCCACCTCTGTGGTATTGATATGTTCTTGAAGAAGAGAAAAATCTGCTGAAATGGGTGATGTATACAAGACCCTGTGCTGAGATAAGGGTGACAGACCAGATGATCTTTCTCTAACTCCTTAAGCAGTGTGGTTGAGTACCATGTTGATGAATGTATTATATGGGATCTGGACTAACTGATGGTCTACTGAATGTTAACCTGAGGTCAAAAGTGGAAAAAACCCAGCCATTACTTTAATATTGAGAACTCCTAACTTGAATCCTTTGGCTGATGAAAACAAAAGAGCATATGCTGCAACTCTTACTCTGCACATTCTGCAGAGTCAGGCTATCCCTGGCATAGATTGCTGAAGGCCAGGATATTTTAGTTAAAAATAAACTCAGAGCAATCATGACAGGCTTGTAAATTAATGTAGTGTGTTCTCTGAGCACCAGCTCCCACCAGGGTTACTCTGGTGATCTGTCAGTGCTGTCCATCACCAGTGCCCTATCTCTCTAATGATGCATTTCGTGTTAAAGTGGCTCCAGTTGCTGGGAAGAGATTCTGCATGCTCAAACTGTAAAAAGTTTTCCTGTTGTTAACCTCAAGTGTTCTTCTTTTACCTATAGTGCCCTGGAGAATAAGGTAATTAGCTACCACAGACAACAATCCTATTGAATTCTTTGGCTGCATCCAAAGCAAAACGTTTTCCTTCACTGCAGACTTTCTAACCCTGTCGAGAACTTCTGATGATGTTTAAATGATGAACTGTTTTATAAAGCTGGCATTGCCCTCCAGATTAACCTTTACTAAAATGCTTTTATATAAAATAATGCAATCTGCCCTTGAGGTGGGGGTAAGTGTGTGACTGCCTCGGCCAGCAGCACCATGGGAAACAAGCTGTGACTCAGAGTCTTGCTGCGTTGGCTGGTTCCCCTTTGGTCCAAGGGGAATTCCTACATCTGAGCTCCTTCCCAGCTGTAGGTTTCTTCACTCTTTTCAAGGGGGTCAGCATTACCCCCTGGCAGAGGTTTCCATGTGTTCCCCTTGCTCACCCCTCCCCAGCTGTAGCTCTCCTGGGCTCTCCTCTGCCTCGCCACACGAGGCTTTGTACCAACGTAAGCTCTTTCCACTCCTTTAGACAAAAACATCTCCTCTGTACATGCAGAAGCAGGAAGTCAGACGTCTGAATAGTCTTCCCACAAATTTCAAGAATTACTCACATTCATTGTCATCCTCCCTGGGCTGTGCTGCCCGGGGCGGCCGCGGGCTCTGCCCAGAGCTGGCGGCACACCCAGCGACTTGAGGAAGAGCTGGAACCTCTTTGTGCCAGGGCAGGCACTAGCCACGAGGCATTCTTCTAGCCCAGATATTGTCCTGATGCCCCTCAACGCACAGTGGGGGCCTGATCTTCCTCCCAGCCCACCTTTCACACCTACCTACCCTTCTGTGGGGTGAGGAGCCTGAGGGCAAGCTTAGACCTGTTCAAACCCATCGCCCTCCTGTTTTCTGCTTGCATCACTTGCAGTGCATCAGCCACGGCTTGTCTGCCTTTGTAGTGTTGCCCTTTGTGTTGGGAAAGACAGATTGTCTTGCTGCAGAGAACGTGGAGCACGTCTCAGAGTGTTCACTGGGGGTGCAATTCTTCCTGTATTGCCTGGGTTTGATCCCTGCAGGCTGACTGAATAGCACAGATCCACGTGTGGAGTGGACATGCTGCAGCTCCTCACCTCTCCTGAGCTGCTAACAGCACGAGCAGTGCGTGGGTCTGCTCCTTAGAGCAGGCTTGGAGCAGAACCTGTGGTTTCTGTGGTACCCACCAAAGAGTGTGGGCATAACTGTAAACATCTGCTTCTGATCAGTTCAGATCATGCCTGCTCTCTCACCTCTGAATATTCTGGGCCAGCAACCCTGACCACCCTCTTCTGAATGCACTTGTGATGCTTTAGACTCAATAAAAGACTCAAACAGTTATTGCAGATCTTCCTGGTGCCCTCACTGTCTCCCTGCTCGCTGGGATAGGTCCAGACTTGAAGAAATGTGAGGTGGATGTAGCCTGAATTTCCACTGTGGTCTGTATCCCAAACCTTGGTAAGAGGCAGCTGAACATGGTTCTGCCTACCAAAGGCACGTTCCCTTCAGGAAGATTATCTTTCAGAGAGAAGGTTACCTTCAGGCCCTCCATGGATGGAGGAGCAGACATGTTCTGACTAGTGTGTGCTGCCTTATACCACACAGAATTGAGACAAGCAACTCCTCAGCTCTGTTTTCCAGGCTGCTTTCCTGGAACAATCCTTTATTTCAAACGCCTGATAAATGCAGTGATGGTGCAAGGGGAGGGTGGCTCAGGCTGACTCTGAACCTCTGTCCCTCTGCTACCTTTTGCTTGAGAAACTGCTTGTGGTGCAAGGTTTCTTTGTTTTCTGCCAAGCTCAGTGACCCCTCCTGGGGCCAGCACATGGGCACTTGACCATGTTTTTTGAATAATATTAGTAATAATCATTCAAAGTTTCTAAACTTGCTGGGTGAAACCCCCATGCAGCGTTCTCTACACAGCTGTCTTGGTTTGAGAGATTCAGTTAAATACTGACTCAGTGGTTAGGATATGTAGGTTGGGATTATGGTGACAAACAGTTCAGCATTACATCAGTTAGTCATAAGCAGCAAAGAAAAAGGTCCCACACTATTTCTAATGCTTCCCTGATGTCATTTAATTGGAAGGAACTGGGTTATCAGAATACATGTTGAGATGGTCTGTGTATAATCTCTGGCAGGTGGGGGCCAGATTCCCACTTTCATGCCACTGTTTTTGCCACAAGTAACATTACAGGTGACTCCTTTATTCTTGCCTATCGATTATGTTTTGTATAATTAAGGCTAATTACTAAGTATGAATAAAACAGATTCTGGTGGGAGTAAATTGTACTTACCATATTTATTCTCTCCATGCTTGACCTTTTCTGTGAAAGGCTTTATAAATCCACCTTTCTGAGAGGCAGGGAAAAGTGGGCTTGCCTCAGTGCTGAATGGTTCACGGTGCAGTCCAAGACTAATTAAATATGTGTGGCCTTTGCAACTCCAAAGTGGGGTCACAAGAGTGTAAAAAGCTCTTAACTTCAGGCCTCAGAAGAGAAATGAAGCACATGGTTCTGGTTTGAAGGCTGCCCATCACCTCACTGCTTGGTATAGAAGAAGGGTGCTTAGGTTCTAGCTTAGGAAGCAAAGCTGGTCTGTCAAAGACATTCTGATTGTTACTATGTCTGCTTTTCATTTCCAACTATTAAACAACATGAAAAGACAGCTGTCAACAGTGCAAATATTTTCCTTGTTTAGTGTTGCATGTAGCCTGGGGCTGTTGGTGTCACTGAGATGTTATCCTTTCACTGAGGAGACTCTGGATGGAGGAAGCTGGGTAGAGGAAGAGAAGAACTCTCTATGAGATGTTGTCTTTTCAAAAAGACATTTTGACACCTGATGGTTGTGAAAAAAGAAATTAAATTGCAGAGATGTGGGCTACTTGTCACCAGTGCTTGACAGCCTGAGTCTGCAGACAGCCTGAGACAGGAGCATTTGCCTCTCAATGAGACAAATCTGTTGGCTATGGCTATTCTAGTAAATGATCCAGATCTACTGGCTCTGAGGGCAAGTGCTACCACATGGCTTACATATGGCTGTCTATATGGCTTAACTTCTTTGTTGCCAGAAACTGGGTGGTCTCATCCATGTTCCCTATTAGGAAGGAGCCATAGTCCTTGCCTGAATCACACCCAGGCACTGCCTGGGACAGCACTAGTTGGCAAACAAGTAACTGCATCAGACAGCATGGAAACGATCAAACTGCTTTGATGACTTCATGCTCATGTTTGATCTATGCCTTGGTCTGGGTTAGCTTCCCAAGACAGATGTAGCCTCTGAAACCCAGGACAGCCTCTTTCCCAATGCCACCTTGAAGAATCTTGCAAGGGGTTTGAAGAAGAGGGTGTTGGGTCTGCTCCATCAGCTAATCAGACCTCATCTGATTGCATTAACCCCATGCAACACTATAGGCTTGGGTCAGAGTGGCTGGAAAGCTGACTGGTGGAAAAGAACCTGGGGGTTCTGGTTGACAGCCAGTGAATGTAAGCCAGCAGTGTGCCCAGGTGGCCAAGGTGGCCAACAGCCATCTGGCTTGTATCAGAAACAGCATGGCCAGCAGGACTAGTGGAGTGATCATGCCCCTGTACTCAGCACTGGTGAGGCTGCATCTCAAATACTGGGTCCAGTTTTGGACTCCTCACTACCAGAAGGACATTGAGGTGCTGGAGTGTGTCCAAAGAAGGGCAGTGGAGCTGGTGAAGGGTCTAGAGCAAAAGTCTCAAGAGGAGTGGCTGAGGCAACTGGGGTTGTTTAGACTGGAGAAGAGGAGGCTCTGGGGAGACCTCATTGCTCTCTGCAACTACCTGAAAGGAGTCTGTAGTGACGTGGGGGTTGATCTGTTCTCCCAAGTAAAAAGTGAAAGAAAGGGTAATCAAGTACTGGATGAGGTTGTCCAGGGAAGTGGTTTGGCCTCCATCCATGGAGGTATTTAAAAAAACTTGTAGATGTGGTGCTTAGGGACATGGTTTAGTGGTGATCTGTCAGTGCTGGCTTGACGGTTGGACTTGGTGATCTTAAAGGTCTCTTCCAATCAAAATGATTCTGTAATTCTATGATCTTACTGGGGCAAGTTTTGGAGGGCAAGAAGGTGTTTAGTGATGCCTGACCCATTCCTGCCTGGTCACCAAGAGGTGAAGTCTTTGCTGTATGCTGTTAATAATGTGGGGTGTGTGTGTGTGTGATGGAGGAGGGGGAACGACCATATGGCTAATTCCTTGGCTTCTCTGCACATGCATATTTTTATAGACTTTCGTCACAGAATATCCCCAGTGTATCTTGAAATAGAGCCTGGAGTGAGGCAGAGATTTCTGGAGCTTCCCTGCTTAGTGTTTGACATTCTTTCTGTATTATATACCTCCATTTCCTAGCGCTTTAACAACTCTCAGGTGGAAGCGACAGCTGTACCTAGGAAGGATTGAGAAAATCTGGTTGGGTAAGCAAACTCCCAGTCCTTTCACCCACTCAGTTCACACTGTCTTTGAGGTGGCCTTTCCCCCTTCACACATCCACTCCTACAAGAGTTCTCCACACGCTCGGGGAGGAGACCCATCTTGAGTTTTGCTCTCTCCTGATTGAAACTGAGGTGCTGTGGGATGCAAGTCTACATTTGCTTAGCCACTGGAGATGGAAATGTGGCATCTCAAATCTACCTGACAGTCTGGTGGGTGCAGATGCATCCCGGGAGGTAGAGGCAGGGTTTGGGCTAGTGAATGACATCTTGACCAGTCCCAAAGCTACCACTGCCAGTCCTGGCAGGCGTTCTCCTTGCAGTTCCCTGCACTGTGACCATGGCTGCAGTTGGCCTCGAGTCTCTGGAACCTCAGAGCAGGCCTGAGGACCACTGGGGTGCACCCTGGGGCTAGGGGTGCTTGTGAAAGTCCTGAGAAGGCAGAGTGAGACTCCTGCAGCCTGTTTCACTTAGCATAATGCAGATTGCTCTGTAGGAAGAGAAGAAAGCCTCTTGCCTATTCAGGAGTTTCACAAGCGTGGTGCGCTCGTGTTTCTGGTGGTGGGAAAGCCCCAGAACGTGGGTTGGGCTGGGACCTGGGACAGCACAGGTGATTTTACAGAAGTCCTGCCTAAGCCTTGGGTAAGCCTCAGTTACAGGAAGATCTCATTGCACTCGAAGGCTTGCACCTTCAGCCATGCAGTGACTGCACGGAGTGACTGAGGTGTTTGTCCCTGAAAGCACCACCCTACGTGTTATTTGGAGAGCAGGCTGAACTGGGAGGAGATCCTGGGTGCCATTTCCTGAGAAGCACATCAAAACCAGGCAGGAAGTGAGGGTGAGCAGAGCTGGGTGACGTTGGCAGTGCCGTGCAGATCCTTCACCCTCCTCCTCTGCCTGCCCACGGCGGCGAGTCTGCCTCTGACACCGGGCACACGCCGACCACACTGCCCCAGCGTGAGCCAACAGGAGGACTGTGGGAGAGGCAGGAGGTGGAGAGCTAAATATTTCATTGGAACACCTAGAGGCTGCGTTGCACTGGGCTGGGTAGCAGTATGACACGTGGTGGCAATCTGCTACTCACCTTTCCACAGGGAACTGTTGGGATGGTGCACAGCAGCTATTTCCACTGGTGTGATATCCGCTGGCCATCCCTCAGGCACCACACTGTGGGCTGGATTTGGGACCTGAGGTGTTCTTACAGACTAATGCAGCAGATATAAGTATCTGAGTGAGGCTGCTTTTGGTAAAGAGTATATCTGATTCAGGGATGTCGTTCTCCTTCCCCTCCTTTGAACAGTCTGAGGAGAAGGGCGACCAAGCAGGAGCTCTGCAGAGCTATCAGGTGCTGTGAAATTCCTGCCAAAGCTGCCTCTCACTCTTCGTTGACTACAAAGGAAGCCTGTGGAGACTAACCTTCCCAGGCTAGCCTTTGAGATTACTGCTCTAGGCTCCCCTGGTAGTCACTGAAGAAAGACAGCAACCCACCCATGAGTTCCTCCAGCTTGATCCCTGGAGAACTCCTGTCTTTTAGTTGAGTGTAGCTGGGAATGTTTAGTGAAGGCACCTAAGCAGGATCCTCCAAGTTGTTGGTCTGAATCCTCCCTTGGATCTGTTGTGGTTCCTTTGGATTTGTTTGCTTCTGTAGGTCATGCTCCAGTCCAATTAAAGTGATTAACCTGTTTTTTGTCAAGTGAGTCTTCTGATGGTTTCAGGCCACTAGAGCAATGCGGGTACCACAAAGAGGAAAAGTGGTCAGAGAAAGAAGACTGCCTGGACATGTTCTTATTTTAGCTTTCAGTGCAGAAACAACTTTTGGGCCATATCTTCCAGAAGAAACATCAGAGATGTTTAGGTTTCTCTAAACATTGTCACCCTGACAAGCACAGTTCAGTTGTTTGATCCACTAGGTCACTTTTCAGCCACTGAGGGACGATTTGAGGCTCAGAAGTGTGGAATAAATTGTGCTGGCTGTGTGCACAGGACAAAGTTACTCTTGCCCTTGGAGATAGTCATGGAAGAGATCTGAAGGATTCCTAGGAGGACAGGAGACAGCGAGTGTCTGTCTTGACTCAGCTTGCATGCTGGGTCTGAAGGGCATGGTGGCTGGTGTTGCACCAGTGTGCTCTACCCCCAGCTTTGGGAGGCTTGGTGGTGTTGACAGCAGTGTTCCTATGCCCTGGAGGTCAACAGGGCCTGCTGAAGGGCGAGGATGATTTCCTGGGATGACAATTCATGCCTTGCATGTATCAAATCTGAGTTCACCAAAGATTTTGCTCCATAAATGTTATGTTGTTTTCTGATAATGCTCATCCCCAGCAGCCCACGTGCCTGATAACGTATGGCTGTGGAGAGGAGCTCACAGGCAACAGAGGAAATATTTCCTAGGGACATCTTTCCTGTCTCATTCCCATCCCTAAACTTTTCCCTGGTTTTCATCCCTGTGGTCTGGATTCCTAAGGAGTCTCTAGAAAAACTTTTTTTGGTGTCTCTGGCGCCTCCAAAGACTTTTCTCCTGGGACTCTAAGGGTTAATAACCTTGGAGCATCACACTGGGAAGCAGCACAAGTCTGTTCATGCAGTTGAGAGTGCCCTTTTATTATTGCTTCTATCTCTCCTATAAGATGTCTGACTCTTAACAGAGTTGTTATTAAGATAATTAGTAAATGTGGGTTATTTTATTATTGTAGTCTTACTTGGCTTGATTGCACGCTCAGCTGACACATGTCATAAAAGCAACAAAAACATTAAGAAGTTGCATAATAGACAAAACTGAGCTGTCAGTGTTGTGGAGTTCGGAGAATCGTGGAGGGAAGAAACGTACAGACTCCATAGAGTCCTTCTGTGAACCTTGGATTTCTCCTCCTAGCATTTATTAGTCAGGAAAATGATTGGCATTTCCTCTTCTGTGTTTTAATTTTCTCTGCTTGTGCTGTATTTTCTGATCTTTGCTTTAGCCTGCAGAGCAAGGCAGCTCAGTCTTGTTTATCTTTGCCAGAGATTCCTTCATTTTGGGAACCACATCGGAAATAACTTTGGATGAAGGCAGACAAGAGGCTTTAAAAAGCATCTATCAAGTAATCAAGTGGGTCCGTGTGTCATATTTCCTGACCATCTATTGCTTTGGTATCTGCCATTGGCACACATCCCAGAGCTGTCAGAGAAGTACAATCTTATTTTTATTTACGTCCAGCATTCCTCTATTCAAACACTTTATCCAGCTTGGCAGTTTTCATCTTCTTAACCTTAAGAGTTTTCCTTGTGCATCCTTCTGACATAAGCTGGGGAAAGATCTTACTTGCTTCAGCTCTGGTCTGAGAAGCTACATTTCAGCCCACCCCAACAAGGCTCTGTTCTGAGCCCTGACCATGTCTGTGTTTGTGTTGGTCTTCTCCAGGCTCGGATGGAAGCTGCGAGTGGAACAATCCCCAGGCTGCTAAACTCTGACCAATTTGCAGCCATGTCGACCTGCAAATATTTCCTCCAGAGTTTGAGATTTTTGGCATCCCAAGTTTCCTGGATGTGCTTACATCATCCCTGTGCGGAGGAGGACTTGGCTGTATGGCTTAGAATGTGTCTGTGTAATTGAACAAGCTCCCTCAAAAATACCCCAGCGATTTTACCAGTTCTTGTCCAGTGTTACGAGGCATAGCATGTAGCCATGTGGGCAGGAGAGGAAAAAGCCCTCCTAAGAGGCATTTCCTGAGCTAATTTGATAACTTTGGGGTTTGAGATGTTGGAGAAAGAAAGAACTCAAGCAAGAAGCAAGCTGGTAAAGTGGAGACAGGCACAGACCTTTAAAAAATGATGCATCTTGATTTTTCAGAACGTGGCCAGAGGAAATCAATCCCTAATGCAGTAAATAAACTCAGTTGGGTTATGAGCAGTCTATATCCAGAGTAACTTGGTTTCAAACATGGGCACTGCTGCAGTGAGGATTTGGGGTTTGAAATCTCCTTTTGCTGCTCTGAAAGATGGATTTTGGAGACAAGATCTGCTGCGTGCAAAGCCAGGAGGTCCCTTCCCAACACGCCGCCCATCCAAGGTGTGCTGCAAGGGCACAAAGCAAAGACAAAGGCTCCCGCCAGCTTTCCAGGGCTCTGAACTTTGGGCATAATATTTGTAGGTCATCTCTTAAAAGGCCAGGGCAGCAAGAAGGGCAGACAAAGGCTGGAGCTCTTCTCAGGCTCCCGGGAGGGACAATGGGTGCAGTTGAGGAGCAGAGGCGCGCAGCTGCGGCTGCCTGGCTGGGAGGCTGCACGTTGAGTAGAGAGCAGGATTCAGAACGATTGAACACATCGCCTGATTGTGACCAACAGAGTCAAAAAAAACCTTCTGCCAGCTTGACACATTTGAGGCCTCTCAGCTCTGTGAGTCAGGAGGCAGCTCCCGTCGCAAGACGCACGCTCGGTAGTACAGGGTGATTTTTGGCAAAGTCGGGGGGATTGGGAGCCAGACAGGGCAGGGACAGCATTCCACTTTTATAACACAATTCCATAATAGGAGACAGCATTCTTTTCATATTAATGTTCATACAACAGGAATTCTAAACTCTGGCTTTCGGGTTATGGGGGAAAAGGAGTCTTTGCTAAATGTCATAAAAATGTTGTTCTGTAACTCAATGGAGAGGCTGCTGGTGGACCAACCACTTGGAGGGCAGTGAGTGTTTCGCAGGATGCTTCCATTTCAAGGAACAGCAAACTGGAAAACACTAATGTAGTTATGTGCTTGCCAAAGCCACCATGAGCTCCTGTTGGATGGGTTACAGGTGTCCGATCCACCTGCTCTAACCCCAGAAGGAATACATGTCATCACTCTTTGCACACCTTTCGTGAGGACTCTGTAGTACCTATCCCTGCTTCTCTAGAATTCTCAGGCCACAAGACATGTAGGCATTTCCATGCCTTTTGGTAGCAAGGAGTTTGCAGAGTGCAACGTGTGGCTGCTTCAGGATCATCCTTGCCACACACACCACCAGGGACACTTCTACCTCATCTGTCCGGGTGTCCCAGAGAGGAACCTGAGGGTTTCAAGATGTTGTTCATATCCTGACTTACATCTTGCAGTGCTTTGGTAGGAAGGCAGAAGATTTAAGGGTACATTTCTTCTGTTGGGGTTTTGATCAGTCTTTGAATTTCACTCCAAAAAGAATCCTGTGCTTCTGAGAGCCCTTGCTGCTCTTACTCAAGGTTGTAGTTTGGAGCCTCACTGTAGCTCAGATAGAGACACCTGACAAGGCAGAAGAGGGCTTGGCCTCCTGAAAGGCTTTTCTGTGTCTTGCCTGAGCAGTCACTGGGCTGTTGATAGCAATGAGGGCATGCATGTGTTGGGGGTGGAGTGAACCCCTCAAGAATGGTGGAGTGGCAATTAGAAACAGGAGAGGGAAAACCTCGTCAAGCACATGCAGGCAAATTTGGTAGGTGCCAAGAGTGCTCTGGCATGTTTCTCCACACATGATGCTGATCTGAAGGGGACAGTTTGATAGTGACCATTTTATAATGCTGTTATGATATTTGGATAATGCCGAGTGACAGAGAAAACAGAAGTCCTCAGGAGGTCTGTTCCCATGGGAGAGTGCATCAGTAGGGTCTGGCAGGTGCAGTTTTTGGTTTGAAGGCTGGATGCTACAGTGTACACCACTGTGGTTTAACTGCAAGTATCCCTTTGGGTAGCTGCAGTTTTGAAGTGTGGTGATAGAAAGACTGATCTACATGCATGTTCTCCACTTAGCCTTAGGAATTTCATGGGGGTTTTCTACTCAAAGAGTTTGCAGAGCAGGGGCTGTGTGAGAGTATTTCTTCCTGACAGCTTTCCTGCTGTCCTCCAGAGCAGCCCTGGCTCTGGATGCACCGAGCCTCACCAAAGGCGTTGTGTTCTCCGAGCCCAGGGTGGCAGCCCCACCTCAGGCCAAGCAGCAGGTGGCCAGCTGGGGAAAAAGGCAGCTCAGGGGACTGAATGCAACACCACCTCTAAAAAAAAGAGACTTCCTGCCTTGGTAGAAGTGTTGAAATGTCTCGGTGCACTTCCCTGCCTTCAAACAAGAGCCTCGTGTGCCTGACGTCACTGCCAGGGCAGCCTGGCCATAACAGGATGAACCTGCACTGCCTCTGAACCAGACGTTCCACTCTGTCACTGGGCATTGTGCTTTGCACGGGGACAGAAGGCTTCACCTCCCAGGCTGTTTTTGTAGCCCGTGCTTCACACGCACTTTCCCCCCAGCAGTTGGGAAGGAAAGGGCAAAGGAGCCCGAGGGATGTGCTTGGAGGCACACACAAGCAATGTGACTCATCAGCAGGCAGGGCTTCGGGAGCTGGTGCCTGTTACAGCGTGAAGCCAGCCTGCTCCTCCACAGAGCTTCCCAAGGCAGCTGGCTCTGTCAAAAGGGCAGAGAATAAAGAGTGTAGTGTAAAATGGAGACACAATTAGGCAAAGATAAAAGGAAAGCGATAAAATTTTTCATCTCTCGACGGGAAGTTTCCTTGGGTGGCGTTCGCTGAGACAAACAGTTCTGCAGCCTGCTGCTGTAAATAATGGCACGTGGAGTTTGCAATAGTGCTCGTTTATTTTTACATGTCTGAATGAGCACCTCTGCCTTGGCATGCACCATAAGATATGTCTTTATCACTTGGTAGCACTGAGGAAACGGCATTTAAGTGATATCTTTGTTGAACGTGCTCCCTCTCAAACCTTTAGATGTTCCAGCCTCCTCTTAGATCTTGTACTAAACAGTACCCAGTGAGGAGAGAGCAGATAATTGATTGCAATTCATTAATACAGTCTCAGGAGCCTTGATCTAGGCTTTTATGTTTCAGAGGACTTTTGAAAGAACCTGTTTCAAAACTTGTGTTTTGAAAGAACCTAGCACTGCTTTTTGGAACTGGGAAAACTGAAGTACTTTCTCTGGAAAGGCCAGGAAATTTTAGATGCCTCCGTTTGGTTTCAAGCATAGAAACTCAGAGAAGATACTAAGGTCAGGCATTGACACCATTTCTTCTGCTTATCTAACTGCTGATATAGCAGCAAGCCCCAGTAATTTGATCATCTTGGATTGTGTGGTGGTGCCTTTAGCTGAGGGTTGCTTGTACACCACTGGAAATCTGTGCTGGTTCTACTCAGCAGTGAAACTTGGAAGAAATGGAGAAAAATGTATGCCAAACATTTGAAAACAATTACTATCCCCTAAATTAACATTTTTTTGAAATATTAATGTTAGTCTGAAGTGGCCACAAGAGTCAGAAAGATGTACATTTTGGCTTTTCTGATTCCACAGTAGCCAGGGGTTTTTTTTGCCTATTATCTGATTTCTTTACATTTCTAGAGAAATAAAATTTCTCTCTCTATGAAGAAGGCAAATTCATAAAAGCAAGCACTTTTATTGTCTTCCTAGTTACTACCTGTGCTCTCCTAGTTACCACAGCTGTATTTGGGTGTCATGGGATGGCAAGGTCAAGTATTAAATATATCTTACAGTGATGCCCAAGGTTATCACTGTTTGATTATCACTCAAGGTCATCATCTATTTGTCATTCATCATATAACATTACCAAGGAAAATAGGCTCGCTGAGCATACATAAGAATAACATTCATACTGATAATTCACCAGACTGCAGAACTAATGGCACATTTTTCCACATTTTTCAAGTATCTGTTAAAAAAATAAAAAAAGAGAACCTATTTTCTGTTCACTTGAAAGGAAAAATGTCAGACTACTCTATTTCTTCAGACCCTGGACAGTTTGCCAGCCTAGTGCCTTGGTGTGGTTAGTGGTCCTGTGCTTTTGGTGTTGAGACTCTCTAGAAAAAGACCCTTCAAAGTATCCAGAAATATTCTGTCGTGAGCTGTGCTGAGGCTTGGTGCTACCACATAAGAAAAAAATAAGCCACCTGCTGGGAGAAAATATTGCTCACGAATAGTTACCTGCTATGACAAATGACAAGGTTTGAGACAGATTAGTCAACCAGTTCCAGTCATCACCTTGGTTTCTCCTTCTGACAATTTTTAGGGTGTTTCTGTGGTTATCTAAAATTATATTTTGTCTGTAGGCAATATTTGGTTGAGGCTTGTAGCCTCAAGGGTTTTTTTTTCCTTCTTTTCTTCCCCAGAGCATAGTCAATTTTCAGTCATTGTTCACCGTGGAGGACATACCCTTTGAATAAGCCTATCCATCTTTCCTGTACTTCACAGCTCTTACTTCAGTTTTACCTTCCTTGAAGGATACTTTTTTTTTCACTATCTTCTTGTCATTGGAAGTGGAGAAAATTTACATTGACAAGAGTTGTAAAATTCCACTGGTAAGCAACTTCAACCTAGATGCTTTCCCTGGAGAGAGTGAAGTGATGTGATTATACCGTATATTTGTGTACCTTTGTAATTTATCTCCTTCTATAGTCTTCTGAAATTCCTCCTTGTTCCCTAGAGATGACTTAATGTTACCTACAAAGGAGCACATCCCACGTGCACCTGCATGCAGAGTGTGACAATGGTGAATGCTGAGTTCAGTGAGTTGAGGCCAAGGAGTCACTGTAACCCTCACAGTCTTGGTATTTGTTCCAGGTTCATCCGTGTCAACCCTACGCTGGTTGGTGACCTCCACGATGGAGGACAAAGAGGGGAGATGTTCCTGAGCTTGTGAATTTTCTGGGGATGTTCACAATGGTCTGACAAAAGGAACTAAGATCTCTTTCATAAGAATGAAGCTCTCAGAACATTTGAAAGGACAGATGCAGAAAGTTTTCCTTGGGCAGGTGTTTTCCTTTTAATTATGTCATTCGTTTAGGCAATTTATTAAGGACGTGTTGGAAGGCGAGTCAGAAGTGGAATTATTTTCCTAGCTTTAAAACAACTTGTTTAACACGTACTCATGCTGGGCTTGGCCTCCACAGGGTATAAATTGGCATATCTCCATTTCATTTTAGTAGATCTGTGCCAATTTCCAGCAGCTGAGAATCTTGTCCAGAAAGTGGCTTTGGTCCACAACTTTGATTCAGTGCTAGTAGGATCTGAAGAGTCAACCTCTGGGGTGGTGATCAAAAATTCTTAACTTTACCAGAATGAATCATTCTTTTTCTATGATCACCACAGAGCTTTGTGAGCACACGCATCATCTACTCTGAACAGAAACATCTTTTTCCCCCCTCATCTACCTTTCATTACTAGTGGTGTTACATCTAAAGTGTGCTTTGTCTTCAACAGGATCCAAATGAGGTCAACATGATTAATTTTATTATCATAGCAGAGCTTTGTATGAGGAGCCTGAGAGTACAGAGCTTGTGAAGTGTGCTCTCACTGGCAGATAAATTGGAAGGTACCATTGGAGTTACACCATTTAGTCCACATGTGGATCTGGCCCAAACGATGCATCTGGTGTAGGAACTCATCCAACCATCACAGCAATCCTTGATCATATCAACTATTAATATATTTATCTTTAGATACTGGTTGTGTGGTAGAAATCTATCTAGACAATGCCTTTAAGACCACAAATGTCAGAGTCTTCTGTGATAAAAACAGGTCCCAGCATAACGCTTTGGTGTCTGAAATGAAACTCTGGAAGAGAAGAAGAGGCAAAAGACTCAACTGCTGTAAAGTATCGATAAAATCAATTAGAATTTTGAAACAATCTGTTTCCTCATTAAAACTTACTGTTGTTGACTATGTGGTGGGTGACCCTGGCAGGCAGCTAAGCACCCATCCAGCTGCTCCCTTGGTGCCCTCTAAGTGGGATGGGGAAAGAAAATAGGAAGAAGAGGAGCAAGGAAACTTGTAGGTCTAAACAAAGACAGTGATTCAAGAATTGAGAAACAAAGATGACAAACATCAAACACTTTGAGAAAGCACCTTCCCTCCCCCATTCCTAGTATCTTACTCTTGTTATCACCACAGGTTGCACTCAGTCCCTTTGGTAAGGCAGTGGGTGGCACAGGACTTTAGGATCAGGGTGTAGCAGTTTCTTTCTGCCACTCCTTGTTCATTAATCTTTTCTTCTGCTTCTCCTTCCTTCTTACTCTTTCTCTATGCTCTGGTGTGAATCCTCCATGGGCCACAATATGTCCAGGGAGTACCTGCTCTGGTGTGGGTCCTCCAGGCACTGCTGTCCCTTTGGGAGACAGTTGTGAAGTTGTCTAGAGCTGGCTGTGACTGGCACAGGACAGCCCCTGACATCCTCCCACAAAGGTTACCCCTGCAGGATCACCTCCCTTCCCCCTTCCACTAGCAGAACTTGGCAAAAGGCACCCAATACAATCCATAAGCTTTTTTCTCAGCAGAACACCTGAGACAAAGGTCATCATGGGGTAGGAATGCCACTACCACTCTATACCCACTTCACTAAAGGTCTGTTGTTTGGTATCTTAAGAGACAAGCTATGGAACCACTTCTATCCTTGGTCTGACTCAGTATGTTATGTTATTTTACTTCACATTACCCTACCTTCTTTCAGCCTTTGACTGATGATTAGGGGGAGTCCAGAGGTTCTGTAGCACCTAGCAGAGGAGCACACAGCTGCCTTTGGAAGTGGAGGGGCAGTAAGTTGTCTGGGACTGTGGAGGTAGCAGTTTTCAAGCTGAGAAGTTCCAGGCTGAGGCTATCACAGCACATAATTTTCATTCTTTACCATGAATGCTGGAATGAAAAAGACCCAAAATCTTAAAATATTTGCCATCTTCATCCCCATGATCAAAAATCGCCACCATTACAATAACACCAATCTGCTCAGATATTAAGGTGCTGAATAAGTAGTTTTGATTTAATGAATTTATCTCATCTTTGGCTTATTTTCTACTCCTCTTCTAGCTTTAATAGCGATCCGCTTAATACGAGAGCTGTTCCATTTCATTACCTTTCTCCTGTTTTTTTCTCGAGGTGGAACTAATGCAATGCAAATTGTGATGCTTGCCTCTGATTTTTCTATTAAGCAACTTAGGATTCTATACAGCCTGTGTTATTGAGTGCAGAGCTAGTAATATATTTGAATTTATGATGAAATCCTAGCGTTTGCAGTATCTCAAGTTTGGGGGGAATTCTTTTCAGACAAGTAATGATATTCAATGAGATTCAAGCTTTTGATGGAGGCCTTTTCTGTGAAGGATGTTACACACACACTTCAGTTCTGTTCTTTCCATCCGCCTGATGCAATGCCATAGCAGCTGCCACGTAGAGTTTCTCACATACAGACCACAGTATGAGCACTAAAGCTGCAACGGTGCAATGTGAACAAACTCACAGACATTGCTGAGCTGCTGGTTGTGGTTGACAACCCCAGATGTAGGAAATGGTTGAATGACTTGTATTGTACCAGAAGGACTGGGAAGGTATCTATTAACACACATTGGTGCCTAGAGAGCCGGAGGTACCTTAGCAATCAGAGCAATTTCCTCTTTGAGTAAAAAGGAAATAGTTTTTGGATTAAGCTCTGCAACATGGGTGTATGCTCTTCTGAGTGTGTAGTCTATGCAGGAGAGGCTGCAAGTCTCTGCTTTTGAAAACCATGGATGTGGTGTGCATCTCAACTAACACTTCTGCTTTATTTGTTCCTCACTTTTGCTTTTGTTTCACAGTATAAAACTCGAAGGAATTTGCTGGGCTGTTGTATTCAATGCCCTGGTCAGTCATATCAAAGAGAGCCCCTTTCACCCTTGTCTTAAAACTCAGGAGTTTCTTTACCCTGCTATTTTGAAAGAGGGGATGTTTTGCAGCCTTATTTTTCTGATGGTTAGAGACTTTATTTCTAAGTGACATTTTTGGTGTATGCATAGCCAGCCTCTCTCCACTTATTAATCAGTTGTTCTTTTCCTGCAGCAAATTTGAGATGTTTTCCCTTGGGAAGTTTTCTTCACTTTTTCTGGAAAGCAGTACTACCCCTCGTCTGTTTTTGCCTTTGGCTAAATAAGCCAAACTCTTTTCTTTGCCCAATCTACAATTTCCCTGCACTCTCTGTCTGCTGAGAAACATCTTGCTTTGATGACTGATCTTTTTTTTTCTCCCCCATTCCCTGTAGCCTTCTCCTTATGTGTTTTAGAGAAATATAGTCATCAATTTAGGTGTCTAAACAACTCCTAAAAGCTTGTTTCCTATGTTGAATTATGATCAACTTTGCCTGGATTAAACTTTAAGCCTCCTTGACTAGCATGTTTCCCTCATACCTACATAGAGATGCCTGTGAGGAAATGAGCAGCTTGCTGAAATGATAGCAGTTACCATCTTACCAGCCAGGAAAGGGAAACTCTAAGGAGATTTGAAAATCCAGAAGAAACAAAACATGTGTAGAATACAGGAATTTGCAAGACAACAAAAAAAAATGTTATTCTGGTTACTATTTCCAGGAAGTAAATTTTTGGCTTAGTGGCAAGGCCAGTAGGAAATCCTATAGAAGCGTTAGACCATGAACGGATTTGGTAACTATGCCTGAAAGGAAACCCTCAAGGCAAACTTGGCTTGTGAATGCCATATGAAATTGGAGACAACCTCAAATAACCCTCATGATTCAGGAAATATCAGAGGATACAGATGTTGCATGAATGAATTGGGCGAGTGCCTGGAAGGAGGATGAGCCTGATTCTTGAATGGAACAATCCACTCCATTAGAAGAGAAATTATTTCTGAGGGAAACTCCTAAGAAAACATATCTACTCCCATGCTGAGGTCAGGAAGGATTTTAATATTTGTATATCTATATCTATCTTTCTTGATTTAAAGGATCCCACTCTCATATGTCGATGATATAATCAAGTTCCAGAGAAATGGACAACAAGAACTGAGGTGGTCAAACTCTTTATCTTAAATGACTACCACAGTGTGATTGTTTTATCAGGAGAACACAAGGAAGGCTTTTGTTAAGGTACATGAATGTACAGTCTGGGAAAGCTGCTTTTTTATTTTTCCTCTTGGAGTTGTGTTTAAGATCATTGCATGTCTCTTTGTTGTGGGAATGAGAAGGATGTACAACATTTTCACACTGTGATTTCACAGCTTGTGAAATTCAAAGGTGTGTAATCAGGTAAAGTGGGGGAGGAAAGGTATCAGTGGACTCTTTTCCTATTGGGCTTATCTATTTCTCCAGTCTTGTTTCATAGAATCATAGAATTGTTTAAGTTGGAAAAGAACTTTAAGGTCACAGAGTACAACTGTAAACACTTTCAACATTTCAATGCTTGAGAGACAATCCAGATCACACAGTCACAGAATGACAGTAGGGGTTGGAAGGGGCCTCTGGAGATCATCTGGTCCGCTGAAGCAGGTTCACCTAGATCAGGTTGCACAAGATCATGTCCAGGCAAGTCTGAAAGTCTCCAGAGAAGGAGGTTCCACAGCCTCTCCAGGAAGCCTGTTCCAGGGCTCCATCACCCTCAAAGACAAGGATTTTTCTTCTTAGGTTTAGGTGGAACTTGTGTTCTACTTTGTGCCTGTTGCCTCTTGTCCTATCACTGGGCACCACTGAAAAGAGTCTGGCCCCATCCTCTTGACACTCATTCTTTAGATATTTATAAACATTGGTGAGATGCCTGCTCATTCTTCTCTTCTCCAGGCTAAACAGACCCAGGTCTCAGCATTTCCTTGTAGGAGAGATGTTCCAGTCCCCTCATCATCTTTGTAGCCCTCCACTAGACTCTGTCCACTAGTTCCCTGACTCTCTTCAACTGGGGAGCCCGGAACTGGACACAGCTGTAGCAAGATGCAACCTTTGGCTCAGAAAATCCATATACTGACTGGTCTGGAAATTATTTCTATTCTGAAGCTGTTTACTTTTTGTCTTAGTGTCCACTGCTGTCTACTCTCAGAAATTTGCCAAATCAGCTCTTTTTCTGGCCAAGTACAGATGTTCTGACACTGTGTTTTCAAAAGTATGTGAGAGTACTCATCTGGAGGCTTGGTCTTTGTGCTAAGTTATAATATCTCTTGGAAGGAGCATCTTCAGTACCTGCAGGCAGTCAGCTGAGCCATGAGCTGGGGTGCTTATGGGTCCCAAGTTTCAAGATTACATTTTGGGAGTGGAGCTTCTAAGATGGGAATGTGGAAGTCATTCTACAGAGTGCAACTCCAAGACTCTGACATCCTTTAAGGAACAGTGGGGTAAAATGCTAAGAAAATAAAGGAGAGGTGGAGGAATGCATGTGACATCTTCCAAGCTACATACTGTGATCAGGATTTTTTAGCTAAAGTTACAGGCCAGCTTGGTGGTTTGTCCTGAGAAGACTTTTGATGCAAGAGTTTTAAAGCAGTTTGATATATTGTGGCAATGGGTGTAGGAAGCTACACCTGAAAGCACTTTTGTGCAGGAGTGATTAGTTTGACAAGCTCTGACTCATGCTGAAACCACTGGGAATACTTGAAGAAGTAACAGGTTGCTAACGTGAGCAAAGTCTCTGAAATTTGCATCTACTGCCCCACATCTTGGTACATACCTGGGATCTTTCTTATGAGTCATTGGTGTCTTTACCACTCATGAATAATGTGACCTCCCCAAACTCACGGTGAGAAATTCTTCCCACTTCATTGTTGTGTCAATAATTTGTAATTCAGATACCACATACTTACATATATTTCATTTAATTTAACACATCTTTAGGATATCTATTTAGAAAAGACAATTACTGAGGCATCCTGAGCTATAAGAAATAAGCTAGATTTTTCATTAACTTTCCACATATTTCATGATTTTAATACTTTTTTGAAAAATCTGTCCAGGATTTCTGATCCATATCGATTGAAAAAAAGTCCTATCAAAGTAGATCAAAAAAATCTGCTGAAATTTTGTCAAGGCAGACACGTAACTCATCTTCAATTCTGGTGAACTTCACAAAGTGGTTTTATTCAGAGTCTGAAGAGTGTGTTTTTTTTCTAGCTGAACCACAGAGGTGTCAGAGATGGTGCAACACCTGACGTGGACATCAGACACCAAACTCCTAACAATACCAGTGCTCTGAATCTCCAGCCCAAGTATCTCATTGATGTTTCACTTGAGTTTGGAATAAAGCTGGTTGGCAAAATCTGACTCTGGTAGGAAAAGGATCCTAAATGACCCTCATTGATGAAATCATAGAATCATAGAATCATTTAGGTTGGAAGGGAACTCCAAGATCATCAAGTCCAACCATTGAGCCATTAGGGCTCTAAAGTCCTCTGCCAAAACAGATCAGAATCTGTCAGGGTTGGAAGGGACCCCAAGGATCATATTATAATCAAGCCTATCAATTTATATTACAGTGAAATATAGAGATTATTTGGGGTTCAAAAGAAAGGAAATAAAACGATGGTTCTCATGTTAATATTTCCATTACTTCTGACCTGATCACCTGGTGACACCTTGTAAGAAACACCAGCACAAAATTATAGCCCTAACTAAATGTTGCTGTTTTACTTTCACAGAAATGTTTTTTCTTTTTTTAAAATAAAACAGAGAAGACAGAGAAAGAGTCAGATTATTATTTTAATCATATAAGACACATATATTTGTACCAACATATGCTCAAGCAACCTGTGTGAAGTACAAAGTGTATTGTAGGATACTCTCTTTACTGGAGATGCTGTGACAGTATGACAGTGGGATTTCCTTGGCAAGTATCTGAAGTGGTGGTATGTTGTGAAGGGATTTCAGATGCAAGTCTTTAAAACTATGGAGACACTCAGCTCCCAGTAAAATAATCCTTGGCTTCAGATGGCATTAAGCCACCTCTGAGAATTTAGCCCCAGGTGATCTATCCAAAGTCACAAAGGAAAGCAGAAGCAAAGTAAGAGCCTCCTAAGTCACTGGTGCCCTAAGTGGCATCCACCCTCTTGGTCAACTACAAGACCATCTCTACTCTTAGGAGTTCAGTCCCAACATCATGAAGGTTTTGGCAAGTAAGTCAATTGGTGTGAACAAACAACTCTAAAAAGATGAGAAATAAGC